>NW_005187588.1:339167-400966 GCF_000239375.1 Pundamilia nyererei
TTATCGCAAATTTTCAAATATATATCGTGATAAATATTTTTGGCCATATCGCCCTGCTCTAATCGGGGGTCAAATACAAGCTATTTGGATGTTAAGTGGGCTGAACTGAAGAAACTCGCTTTTACATCAGTCTAACAGTGTTTAACTACACATTAACTACCCACTGTACAAAACAGACATTTCTATTGAATATAGTGAAAGAAACTTTTCTGTCATCTAATCATTTATTTATTACTTAATTACTTTGGTGTAATAAGAATAGCTATTGGGGAAGGTCTTTATGAGCAGGAAAAGTTATAAAACTTATGAAAATACATTTAAAAGTACTAAATTTATCCTCTATCCTTCACATTTTCCAATGCCACCCATTGGCCAGATTTTAGTCTTTGCCAAAACCCTCGAGGCGATTCTGGTTTCAGAGTTTCACACCCAGGCTGTATAAGATTTGTTTATAATGTCTCTGGGAGATATGCGCTTTACAGATTTTCTCTTACTGTAAAAGCTATTTAAAGTTTCATAATTGAGTAACAACTGTACAGTAAATAGCTAGGTCATGATATGTTCCAATGAGATAAAATCTACCCATATACTGTCTGCAGATGGATGGTGTTTATAGACAAGTCCATCACTTCCTTTCAAACCACGATTTCAGCAGTCACAAGGAGGATTTCGTCTTACCGTAGGGGGGAATACACATTTTTCCTTAGCAATAGGTGGTTGCCAGAGGGCCACTGATCAATCTGTAGGCCTGTATGACTGGAGGGCTTTAGCAATTGTTTTCCCAGTGACTCCCATCAACCTCTTGCCACCACTCTCAGCCATTCGGGGAAAACTCATTTTTCCCGAACGATTGGTGGTTGTCAGTTGGATGCTCACCACTCTCTAGGCCTAAATGACTGGAGTCTTATTCACTTGACCCTACATTGTCACCATGACTGTCACACATCTAAAATAGCAGACAAGTTAAGGTCACATGGTTAGTGTTCACATGTCCACATAACCTTAAAAAAGGGACGTCAGAGCACCATGAAGCACTTTCCTTGTAAGAAAAACATAGGGTAGAACAGATCGGGGGTTTAGGTTGGGATAAGTTGGACACATAGCATCCTGGGCTTCCCAGTCAGATCCAGATGTGGTTTAAAAAATAACATCGCAATGGCAAAAAATGCTCAGCTTGAGGCTCCAGAAAAGGATTTCACAAACCAATGGGTTAAATCACAATGGCGATATCCATCATTTACAGGCAATCTATGGGCTTGCCATCACTGTAAGTGATCACTCTATTATGAACACTGAGTATGGGAACTGCTAACCCCTTCAAACTAGTATATTCTCACATATGTGGAACTGCAGCTCGTATGCTGAGAAGTATTAAACAGCCCACTTGGCGGTGTCGAGATTCACCAGATTAGTCATGAAGAGCCAGTTTACTCAGTTCTCGACAGCTTTTAGCGCCTGTTAGTTTTGATTTACAAAAAAAAAATTAATAGCTTTTATGCTTTTACACTTTTTTCACTCATTATTTACGCTCTTGACGCAATACTTTAGCTTGCAGATGAGTTAGAGTTTTGCTAATTCAATGCTAAGAATACGCAGAATCAACACAATTATCAGTGAAAACTGATTTCATAACTTATCTGCTTTATACAACCCACAGATTAATGTGGAATAATGAGGAATACTATTTTGACTCCCACCTCATACAAGCAAATTAGGTTAGTTCACTGAAATACTCAAAACACTCAAAATATATCAAAGTACTCAATGCATAGAGCAGAAGTCCAGTTTATGGTTGGCCTACTTTTAGGCTTAGCTAATGAAAAAAACAAACAAAAAATGAATCCATACCCCAAAAATGGCTGTGCCCCATGCAAATATCCAGATAACAAGCACACAGTCCTGTGCACACACACGCATGTAGCCATTCAATTCTGCATGGCATTACAGCTGAGTTCCCCCATAAGAGCGGAGTTAATAGTGTACAAAACTTCCTCTGATACAATCAATTATGTCAACTACAGACACAGTGATGCTGATTCCAGCGCCACTGATGTTGTTTTCCTCCCTTTGATTCATCTGTCTTCTCCTTCATACTACCTTTTTTTGCTCCCCCATTGCCGTCTCCCTCTCCTACTCCCTGTCACTGCTCTAAACCCAGTACTGTCACAACGGATCCATCAAAGGCATGCCTTAAAGCCAGAGGCAGCGCGCGGCAGAGTTTGTGTATGCGTGTGATTGTGTTCGCGGGTGAAGAAGAGAGAGAGGGAAAGGGAGAAAGTTGTCCTGTACAGTACAGAGAACAGCCACCTCAGCAGTGAGTGATGCTGCATTAAAGCGGAGGCAGACAAACAGGGAGCAAACGACTCTCGTGACCTAGATTTAAACCCCCGTGAACGAGCTGGGCTTGGTTAGCAAGAGAAAATGCTCAAAACCTCATCTTACATTTGAGCTTTATTATCCATTTGTCAATTACTTTTCTTCAATTCTGTTCTCTCCATCCATTTATTTTCATGGCCGACTGCTATCCTCCATCCAGCCTTGTTTACTTCTTTGCGTGCACTCTGTCTCTATGCTTTTTTTTCTTCTTTCTCACATGCTTGCATGTCCTTTCTATCCTCTGCCATCCACTTCGCCATGTTGCTCTATGAACATTTAATATTCTCATCATGCTCAGGTGCTCTACACCCACCTTTTTCCATTTTAAACTACCATAAGCTCACATGAAAGAGACTGGTAGGACCAAAATAATGAGACTCCTGCTACTCTAATTTTAGATCCCAATACTCTTTCAGAAACACGTGCATTCAAGTATTTCAAAGATTTGTTCAGAATCAGCAAACTTCAAAACTCTGTGGTTTCCACTGATTCAGTTAGGAGGGGAAAAAAGTGATTTTTGCATAAGACATTAGGACCAAACCTTTGCTCTTGCATTATAGAGCAGATATGAACTGTGTATATCAGAGTCTTGAAATATTTATTCAAAAAGGCCTTTCTGGGGTGCTTACAGTGCTGTTCATAAATTAAAAATGCATAAGCACCAACACTGGTGTATAAATATAAAAGGAGGCACTTAATGTTGGATTGTCTGGCTGCTGAGAAAATGGCATCGGAAGCACAGAAAGATCTACCTAAGAGAAAAAGTACATCCGTTTGCAGACTGTCACCTTGACTTATGTGTAGGAAAATGCGCTGGTGGACACAGATAGAAATTTCTCCCTTCACATATCACGGAACACATTAAACATTACAGTCTTTTTGAGTCACTATGACTGCAATGCTGCTCAGAGCCGTGATGCGTATAAAATGTCTCATGACAGATGTCCACACTGATATGGGAGTATTTGTCAGCAAACACTTTTGTTAGATATTACATTTTCACTTCTCCCTGGAAACAAAAAAAATCTAAACTGAGGAAGAGATTCTCTTCAAAGTTTACTGGGATTGAGGAAGCACAGTGGTGGTTATTCAGTGCTAGAGCATTACCTGGAACATTATTACATAAAAATCAAGACTTATTACTGTTCTCTGCAGGACTGAGGCTGAGCTTTAGTTTTCAGTTTGCAGGGCAAAATGGTTTGAATCCTAACCCTCATCAGTTTCACAGAGGAAGCTATAATAATCCTTCATGTTATCAACATATGTTAAAGACTTATTCTGGAGTAAACCTGCACCCACGTGAATTGCATCTGCCATTTTTACAATGAGATTCAATTCAATGAAATGCAACCAGTGTTTCGTGATTGCAGGGCAACGTGGATATTTTTTGCACTGACTCAAACCACAGCTGTTGCATTTTTGATAAGCTGCATCCATCACTTCTCCAAAATAGCATAAAACTGATGATACAATGAGCTCCAGCAGGATGTATGGGTGGTGATTTTGAAGCAATCAATGGGGACAGCAAAGGTAAACACAGTGCTAAATGTCAGCTATGGTGATTGCGCTGCCACAATATCACCTCGGGCGGGAGACCCAAATAACCAAAATCAATAATCTAATCATTTCATATTCAAATCACGCAGGGTAGAGGTCTGGATCTTATTGCAGTTTCATATCCCTGGTGTGCTGATATATTCCAATCAACAAACCAGAGCAAGCAGATGCATTTAAAATAGAATGATTCAATGAGGCTGCTGGGTGGTTCACAATGTCTGAAATAAATGTCTATTATTTTCAGTCGGCATTGTTGAAACACATGCAATATGCAAATCTACATGTACATATACTTTATTTGTTATCGCTGCAATATAATCGACACATTTAAGTATGTGTAATAACAATGTAATGCCCATTTATGTTAAAAAAAATTACACATTAGTAAGTACAAATTGACAGAATAAGTTATTTTTATAGAGTTACAAAGTTCGAATAAAAGAAACCCAGGGTCTGCAAAACTATTCTCACTTGTTTCATCAATGCTTTATTGTGCCAGTAAGAAATATATGATCAAAAATTAATCTTATGCTGCTCAGATCTTATATTCCGGTTGTAGCTAGAAGTCTTCAGCATCGATTCCCTTTCATAACTGTAGTCATTCTGGACAGATCCACGTTCCTAAAACATGAACTGAATGTGAGGATTACATTTGGATCCTTGTGAGGACTGCGACTTTCTTTACAATAACTGAATACACACAGCACATTCACAGCATTTAATCCTCTATGATAATGGATATATATGTAGATTTGAAATGTGAAACACTGGCACGCAGCAACAGGTCTGCTTTTAAACTATTAACTAGAACAGTAAGAGTTTAATCTCTGACCAATGAGTCTTTTCCAGCTGTTGCTTTTAAAACGCATTAGAGTGGAATAAAGCATATTTCATGGTTTAGATGTCTGTGTGTGTGTTTAACCGTTGTCGCGCTCCCAAAGGTATCAAACAAGTCTGCTTGCACGAACAGAGTTACGATAACTCGTGGTTTTTGTTGGAATCCATGCTGATGCATCCAAATAGAACAACAAATCTCTACAGTATACGATAGGGATAATTGAACTGGTAAACACACACATGGAAGGAAAACATCTGCGAGTGCATCTGCTCATCATCATACCAAGCCCGTTGGAAATCTGCATTCTCAATATAGTCTACTTTATACAATTAGCACTGACTCATAAGCAAAACATCCCAAATAGGAGAAGACACAGTAGGGAAGAAACAGTGATAGTAACTGCCATAACTTGTTTTGTTTCTTCGCACAAATAAGACGGCTTATCCTTCCTGGAATACGGTGGCCTTAAATAGCTGCCTTTTTTTTCCAAGTTGTTGACTGAGAGCATCTCTGTGGGCTATTCCCTGTTGTCAAGTGTGTGTGTGTGCGTGTACTTCTGTGTTGCTGGGGGTTGTACCAATCCACTCAGGTGGCAATGTATTTGTGCTTGTGAGGGGTATACATGTGGGTCTTTGTGCATTTACGTCAAAACCGCATGTGTATTTGATTATTCTGTAGGTGTGTGTGTGTTTGCTCCCCAGGTGCACTCGCTTGATCTTAGGAGGGATGAAAGAGTGCATAAAGGAAAGAATGATACTTGAAGCACAGTAAACAGGATGCAGAGCCACCAGACAGCAGCAAATATCAGACAGCAAACACTAAGTCCAACAGAATTTCTCCAGACTGTCAGGTGTGAATACACCAAATCAGCAAAGAAACTGTAAACAATCAAAGCTGAAATAATGGCTGAAAATGTAGCACGTTTGTAAGCTATCAAGTCATGCGCTTCATTTAGCCCGGCTCGTTGACTGGGAAAGAACTCGTTCATGTTTGCCTCAATGGCTGAGCAGGAAAGAAGGGTGGACCACATCCACGCATTAACTCAGTCACACCTGGGAGCTCGTTCAGCACAGCCGCACAGTCTCACACTACCGAAGTCGGAGCTGCTCCACCGAAACAGTTAAAGGTTAATGCCCATAGGTCGCAGCCCTGATGGTAGTTGTTGAGGGATTTAAACTGCCGGGATTTTTCCAGCTACTGTACCCATACAGATTTTAAACCGTGACCTTTCAGTCACAAGCTCATTCCCTCTGAGCCTATCTGTCACTGCGGGTCAATACGTGGCTGGTGAGGATAAATGCAGAGATGGTGTAGACATGGTCACGCAGTCTTTTATCATATTTTTGTAACATTTTATTCTTTGTTAATAGATGAATGGAACTGCAACTAATGATGATTCATTATCAATTATTTACAATACGTTATCTGTTAAAGAAAAGCAGATTTGTAATTTCTCACAGTATGAAAATATATGCTGAATAATGCTGAGTAATTCATTGCATTCGACGAAAACACTTCATACGTGCAAAACGAAACAAAAAATATGCTTAATTATTTGATGATTTGCTCATTTGATCCATTTACAAATAATAATTAGATTTAATTTTGCTTGTTTTAGCATTTTTAGTAATTCAACGAAGAAAACAAAAAATGTGTTTATCTAATCTTACTTAATCTTGATGAAATTCAATAATATATATTATATAGCCCCATTAGAGAGAAAGAACTCCATCCTCATCTCCCAGGTCTGGAACTTCAGAAACATCTGTGTCACATCCAGCCCTGTGCATATTTTTCCGAGTATGCATTGGATGCGTGGGTTTTCGTGTGTCTGTTTGTGTGCAATGTGTACACAGAACAAGGCTGAGTCTAATTGCGCAAGTCCATCTGCTGATTTTGGAAACATGGCCTCTATCTAACAGACACAAATGGTACAGACAAAAACACACAAGCAAAGACAACACACATGCGCGCGTGCCACAAGTGCCTGTCTCAAAGCCTCAACTTGGACCCTGGATAATTTGCACCCATTTTATGGCAGCTGTGTGGACCGCATTGACTGGCATGGTTTACAATATGGGCCCTATTGTCTTCGAATAAAGGCCTCTCAACACAAGGCAAAGGTCACGTTATAAGACAATGAGCCTGCACTCACTGGGTGGCAGCAAGGGAGAGGAGAGAGAGACAGTGTGTGTGTGTGTGTGTGTGTGTGCATATGGATCTGTGTAAGAGAGATTGAGAGAAAAACAGAGAACAGAGACTGATTTGTGTAAGTGGTGTTACAGCTGGAATTTGAATTATCTTTGTATTTTTCTCAAATTTGTTTTTTTCTTCAATCATAAACTTTCCACAATATATTTTCTGTGTCAGGTTTCCAGGTGCAAAGCTTGTCAAGACTGTCACTTTTCTTAAATTCAGTTTCACACTTGATATTTAATTTTTGTTAACTTTGTAATGAGTGACTATATTGTGCATGACTGCACCGTATCTCGCATTCATCTGCTTGTTTATCCAAGCATTCTGTTTGTGTACTGCTTTGATGTGTTACTCAGTATACATGTAATGACTGTTTAACCAATGACACTTCACGGATATGTTTTCAGTCTGCACTCTCATTAGAAATGTGGTGATTGAAGGTTGTGTGTTTGTTCGTGTGGACCAGGAAACACCTGTTTGACGCAGAGAAAAAAAAACACATCCCCCATACGAACAATGATGTATCCCATTTCCTGTTGTTCTTTCTTTTTTACTTATTGTCTCAGTGAAATAAAGACAAAATGTGGCCTTGCTGTCACAGAATTAGATTTCAAAGCAAGCATTCAGAGCCATGTGAGAGTCAAGGAAGGCAAGCATGCAGAGTCACAAAGACCAGACAGGAAGGGCATTGAGGTAGTCACACTCACATATGCTGCCTACACAATCAAAACTCAAACGGGCGTGCACACAATAACATTCTTAATTACACAAATGTTATCATGGCTTGTCTTTTATTTCATATCCATGCAGTCGGAAACTTCAGTGAAATGACAGATTAAACTTAACAATGTGACACAGAGACCCTAAAATAAGGGAAGCAGAAGGAGTTTGAGAGAGAGAGACTAGCCTGATTCTCATCAATTCGATCAATAACAAATAGGATCCCACATGTAAACATGACCTCAGGGCTTTTTTACAGCAAGGATGCAATATATTTTTTCCCTGAGTAAAAAAAAAGAAAATGTAAAAACTGATGGCAACCAGGATTCTCTGATAAGCTGTCAGTACCCAGGAACTGCACCCTCCTTGATTACCAATAAACTGAATGTGCAATTCATCAGCCCAACTCTAGGAGACAGTATTTCTAATTAAAAGGAAGCTCGTAAATTCGACATTTTACAGGTCCTGCTCAGCTTGTAAATACACTGTAAATAACCCATGCTGAGTGGCTTCATGGGCAGATGAAGGTCTGGATTTGTGGCAAACTCCAGCTGATGCCTTCAATGAACACCAGGCTGATTGCAATTAATTCAAATTCACTTTTATTCCCAATGGGCTAACGGAACCCACTATCTTTACACATCTAATTCTATTCCTGTTGCATTCACTGCATATTGTTGTTCTGTATTCTTTTTAAAGCTTAGTTAAATCTGATTGGATTAGCAGTTTCAGAGGACGCATTTGTTGGGCCAATTAGAGCACTTCCTGGCACAGATGGAACCATGAGACCTCCGGGGAGAACACTGGGTCATATTTGGATTTTAAAAAAGCATAATGTATACTGTAGAGTCGGCAAAAACAACGCACCAGGTGTGTGTACATATGCGTGACTATACCCGTGGCTTAAAAAAGCCTGCTGTAAATAAGAACGAATTCTGAGTCAACATCCCTGGTTAACCACTGTTTAAAAATTGTTACAGTGTGAAATAGTGTGCATTTAATCTTGATGCACAAATACAGACACGCGTGGCATTTTCTTACCTGTTACTGGTGTACTTTGCTTTGTCAAAGTGAAATGAAACTGGTGAGAATCACATCTCAGTGCCAGCCGGATGTTCCAGTTCTGCAGACACGGGGGAGAGAAGAGGGAGGGACACAAAGGGAGAAAGGAGGAGAGAGGAAGAGAGAGAGAGAGAGAAAACGGTGGGGGTTATTCGAGCTCAGTGAACTGAAATCCCTGTCATTTTTTACAATAGAGACAGATAGCTATAATATGTGGTGAATGTGGGGTGCAATGTGAATAATGCCCCCCCCTCCAGATTGTGTGAATAGCCATAACCCACTCTACACAAGAACCAGACAGTTCACAAGCCACTTTTACTTCTGATTGCTTGTTTAGCATTCGTGTGTCCTTGTATGTGCATACACGTGCACACGTGTGTGTGCGTGTGTGCTCTGTCTCATAATGACCTCTTAAGTGTCAGGGTATCAAAGTCTATAATGGTCTGTCTATGCACTCGCTGGCAGTTTACAGCTAAAAAGCTCTCTCATGCCATGATAACTGGTTTATATGGGTGGCATTTCACAGCCAAATGCCAGAGACACTTTTCAGAAAGGGAAATTGTTAGCTCTGTTTCCAGAATTCAGAGAGGCAGTTATGCATGGTTAGTGTTACATATCTTTTTTTAATTTGTTTTTTGTTCTTTTTTGTATTTGTCAATGCATCTTTGTTTGTATTTTTGTTTTCACATCTTTCTCTCGCACACTCTCTCTTTTGTTATTATTATTAAGATTAGAAAAACCTTTTTTCTTTTTCCCTTTTCTCTCTCTCTTTCTCTTGCTCTCCACCTTCATTTCCACCTATAATCCCAACTTCTTTCGAGATAAACTTTGTACCAATATAACCAACCTCAGTGTGTGTGTGTGTGTGTGTATTTGTGTGTTTGTGTTATTACTCTGTGTACAGTGTCTGAAATCGCACATGGTTTATTTATGGGGAGGCTGATAAAACGAAAAGCAACAGTGTATATACTGTTTTGACTTGAATTTTCTTTTAGACAGTCTTTATCTGTGTGCATTTTCACTGTCATGCAAAACATTTGTCAGCCGCATTAACACACATCCATGCAACGTGTGAACCCTCTGTGGAGCGCTCAGGCAGGGCTGTGGAACTGGGTCTATCAGCCAGTAAAGCAGGCCATGAGCAATGTCTCTATGGTTGGGTGGGCAAAGACAACAAAAGATGGATTCACTGTTCTCTGTTAATGTAGTTGCATGTGTCTCTATGTATTCATGTGACTAAAGTGCAAGAACAGTGCTACAGACAACAGAGAACTAGTGAAATTACGTTTGGTTTTAAGCTCCTTCGACTATCCAGCACCCTCATTCGTATCTCCCTTAACATGGTTAGTCACACAGAGATGATCAAGAATGGTGGAATCAGCAAGTAAGGAGTGTTGGAAGAGGGATCGAAAAGAAATGGGATTGAATGTAAATGTGAAGTGGTGAACGACCATGTTTGTGTAAGCAAAACAGGGAAAGGGATTTTTTCATTACAACTCATAAACAGTAGCAAGTGCAAAAGAGGAAAAAGAAACAAAGATATAGCCAGCGCAATAGTGAGAGCACACAACACTGGTACACCACCAATTTGTTGCATCCCTACAGAGGAAGTCTTAAATAAAGTTTCCATGAAACACACAGGGAAAACTACAACTAGATAAAGTATATTTTTGGTATATTTTTTTCCTTGCAATCACACTAACCCTGTAAACACTGGAATTACATTCATACTAAATGTAATTTACTTCCTATTTCCAGTGCCATTATAAGAAGTAATGTTCCCTTATTTAATTTGGAAAGTAGGTATGTTTAGTATGTGTTTGCTGATGGGCCCATAATAGAGCTGGTACCTGAATCAACACGTAGGATAACTATACCAAAATTCAAAAAATGTAACAGTTGCTTTCTGTAGTAGTTACCTTAGGCAACGTAAGTACAGAGGCTGTATTGTTACAAAACTAATGGTGGCAGCATATGGCTACAAGCATTGTATTCTATCGTTGTATGCTGAATAAGAAGGGCTGCCACAAGGACAAGAAAAACTGCAGATAGCAAAGGAAAAACGACATAGAAGACTGAGACTAATGCAGCTATTGTGATAGCTCCATCAAGAATTGAGTATGGAAGTGCTTTGGGTTCAAGAAAATGACCAAGGTGTGATAAGCTAATTCATTCACAAAAAGAACTGTACAAACAATACTATTGTGCTTTTCAAACCAAGGGAAGAAATGATTCCACTTTAGGGAAGCACGTAAATTGAAAATTGGGGAAGCAACCAAAGAATTGAATCAGACTAGGAATCAGTTCATCTTTCTTACGCAATCCTGAAATAGCTCTTTTATTTCATCTTTTTTTTTTGAGAGAGAGAGAGAAGGAGAGAAAGCTGGCATCACCCTAAAGTCAAACATGTTCCAAAGGCTAAGTGCTAGCTAACTTCAAATGTTTAAGCTAATGTAATGATGCTAACTTTATACCTCAGGGTAACAGGCCTATAGACAAATATAGGGCAGTTGAAAAATTTCTAGTTTCTCTCTTTAGTTGCTGGTGAGTGTTTCAAGAAAAGAGGGAAAGGGAAAAGATTTAAAACAGTCTGAGTACACTTAAGGTGATAAATGCAGGACTTTGATCAAATGAATGTAAGAGGGGCCTCAGATAGAGAACAGTTGTAGTTATAGCTTCAGGCTAAGCAGGGGGACTGATCAAGAAGACTCTGGGGAGGGGGTGAATGAACAATGGGTGGATGAGGGTTTTTTTAAGGTCTCAAGGCTCAATGTCTTTCTAAAAAAAAAAAACAGAGTAGATTCTACATGATAGATGATCCCCATTTTCCCACAGTAAAACAATTGTGTTTTCTATTATGAGAGGTAGTGGCTGTATTGATGTCCAGTGTCATCCCCATTATTCATCAGCTCTCCGTATGTAATTAGGATGATGCTACAGTATGCTTTCATGATGATTTTTTTCATGTATTACGCTCTGTAATTATGCTTTAAGCGACCAATTGCATCATAACACAATGGAAACTGTGCTGATGCCTGTTGGTGGAGATTTATGGCAAATCCAAGCCATCCAAGGCCTTTCTTTAAAGGGCGGAGTCCCCTATATATTCATTTTAAAACCGCAATTCTCTTCCTGTCCTTCAGCAGACTCTCTATAAGCACGGGGAATGTGGAGCAATAGTGTATATGGTTTACCCAGGCGTAAAATTAAAGACTCTTCTCTATGTGGCCCACATAAATCTTTGAAAGAGGGAGGGAAAGAAAAAAAGGGAATCAGGAACGTAGGTGTACATGATAAATAAAACTGGTTGATTTGTCCAGATACTGTGAACCGCTGAACTGTAATCAACTTTGCTTAAGTCTGGACAATGAGATATTTCAATGCATGATTGCACAGACACATTCAGACATTTCAGGACTTGCATGCACCACATATATCATTTTAACCATTATACATAGCTTAGAGTAATTCCCAGACATATGTTTTCACGCAGAGATTGGTTTTAAAAGACCAAATATAATTTATCAAACACTTCCTTTACTCTAAATATCCTCTTACACTCTTCTAGGTCCATGTACTGAATGTCATCTCATTTATCACACATACAGTCTGAGTGAGAACCAATCAGAGGGTTCAAAATGCATGTAAGCACACTTAAAGAGACTAAGAGTACAATGTCTCACATGGTTAAAAAATAGACATGCGGTGCATGGAAGCTATTGCTCCAGGCCAGTAAGTCGTAGTGGTAGTCATCTGTCTTTCGCGACACTACCATGTATCATGTAAAACTGAGACATGGCAAAAAAAGCGTGGTGGTTATATGTCAGATGAGTAGCACTGAACTGGATAGATTATTTTAGGCTCATATACGATGTGTGAAAGTAACCTAGTAGGTTTAAGCTCAGTTCTTGATTATTTTCTTCTTATTATTTTCTTTTTCTTCTTCAACCTTGGACAGAGTAAAAGGCTATATTCACATTCCGCCCGCTCAATAACACTGGGACTGAGACAAAATAATGTAAACATATATTATCAAGGCATTGATCATTGCTACATCTGCTAATATCTTTGTTCCATCAAGAATGACTATCTAGTCATCCTTGCCCTTCTTCAGCCTATCATACTACACCAGCAGCTAAGCTCCAGATCAATACTCCCTTTCATTCACACTCCCAAAGACTTGGAATGAATATGCTATTCGATATCAATCATGATCACAACTGTCCCAATGAACAAGCACAAGAAATGACGGTTTTGTCTTTCCTTGTCCCTTTTTCTTATTTACCATCAGATGACCAGTCCCATCAAGGTGCTTCAAGTCAGATCTTTCAGCCTGGTTTATGCTGAAAGGAACCAGATGAACAGGGAGTGGAAGATCTATGTAATGCAGTTAAAGTAAAAGCTCAGTAAGCAGGAAATTTAAGAGGGGCCTGGGGATGATGGTATTACAGCAGACGCTGATTGTGGACAATCTGCTGAAGAAGGAAAAGATATGGAAAATATCACTGCATGCAGTATTGTAGATATAAGAGACTCGCACCTCTCGAAAAGGATGAACTGAAACTATTTAACAATATGAAATCATTTAAATGTGCAATAAAGTGTAAATGTTACTTGTAACAGTAAACAGTGCTCAAAAAACAATGAAAGCAGAATTCCCCTTCTATTGTCTTAGCACCTGAGTCAATGAAGGGAACCAACCAGTCCTTTATTTACACCAATGAATAAGCCTTTAAACAATCCTACTTGCTGTAGTTTCCTCCATTGATAAGAAATGCTGTGTTATACGATGGCGCTGAGAGATTTAGGCCCCCAGCATTGTGATGACCTCATTGTTCATTGCCCCATAATTCAAATCTATCCGCTGTGTTGCATCACATTGTGTATGACTCATTTCCATGCAACCTATTCTCTAAACAACCACGGCCTCCTCAGCACGCTATAGTCAACCACTCAAACAACAAAGCAGAGAAGTTCCCATCAATACTGTGGCGACTGGCTTGACACTTAACGCACACAACAGCAAACAATGTTTAAATGAACTGATGGGTGATGGGTGCTATTGTAAATGATTTCCTGCAGAGACCAAAATAATCGGCAGACCTTTGAGTGGGCTTCTTACAATCACTCTGGCCTTGTACACTGATTCTCCGCTCGGCTCCCTAATGGCACTGTGTGTGTCACTAAATATACAGCTGCAGGCAATGTCTATGGACGTCTCTGTGTGAGTGTGTGAGCTTATGCATGCGTGTGTTTGCATACAAATGTAAACGTACGTGTGTTTAAGAGAACCAGAGAAAGTGGTCGGAGCTGATGTGTACATTATTAATGTGTGTTCAGAGTATCTGCAGGAAGAAATTCATGTGTATGTGTGCGTTTCTGTTGAGTGGTGACAGCTCTGAGTGGTGCACAGGGAGGTGAAACACACAGAGGAAATGTGTGAAGATACGTAGACTGGAAGGACAAGCTCTCGCTTTGTAGAATAATAATAACAACTTCATAGTGAATGCAAGCTTTTAAAAATTGGTGGGCTGTGGACACATTTAAAAAGTAACAGCTTAGTCATAGACATTTATTGCAAGCTATTGACTTGTTTGACATGACCAAAGGTTTCAGCATCTTTCACTCAGTTCTTCCAGATAATGTCGATACTGTTTTTTTCAATATTTTACCACACAACAGATATCATTACATGGAAAAAGTAACTATATCCATGTCTTCAGATCCTACTATTGCCCCCTTCAGTTGAAATATGTTTAAGGGTTTGATTACACCATAAATATCCTATAAAACTCAATTTCATCTTTGCAAGCCATGGTGATTTCTCTATTGTCCTGTTCAACTTCAACTTTCAGACATATCTTCAGTCTTTGATATAATGCAGAATTCATAGTTGAATTACTTACTGCAATCTAATAACGCCAAACAATTCTATCTGTCCAGAAAACATAGTTGCAAACTGCCTTTCTAGTTTGGGAAAACCATAAAATATGATTAGCAACACACCCTCTTTGACATCAATAGTTACTTGTGGAGCCTATAAGATGAATGTTTGGCCTTCTTGGAAGCTTCTTTCTGCATGAACACTCCACTGCTGGGATCTGTTTGTTAGGGCTGCAGTATACAGGACAAACTCTAACAACTCTGAGCAAGCTATAGATGAGTTTGAGTGATGACACTATAACAAAGACTCTACATGTTAGAGGTCAGCCAAATTGGGATCTAAGCTGAAATCTTGATTCTCATCCTGAACCTTGTGTGATGAATCTAGATGTCAAGTTTATGTTTAATTTGTCTGAAAGCATCATCTTCATATTATTTTATGCATTAATACTGTTTCAAGTGTTTGTTTGTCTAAATACGTTCAAAAGGTCAACAACTTTCAAGGGCTGTGCGCATCTTTTCAAAGAACTGTAATTTGCTGGCTTATATCAAATTTGGAGAGTAAAGCAGAAAAAGCCCAAAGACATAAACACAAACATTAATTCTCTTTATTCTTCTTTGAGTTACTAAATTTCCAGTCATTGTAAACACACTTTTCAGACTGTTACCCATAATAACGGTGCACAAACTGAATAAATGTACCATGAACAGCCTCCTCTCTCCTCTTCAAGACAGCACTATAGTGTGCAACCAATAAAACCATGTTAAATAAAACTCAATTGTGACAACATAAAAGTTGGGTCTCAAATAGATTTTACACTGACTCAACGAACAAGACAAAAAAAGTCAACTGGTCAGAAAAACATATACACATCTGGCTTTGAAAAAACATAACTGTAAAATCTGACATTGATTTTCCCCACTTAAGCACCTGAAATTGATTGCTTAAAAGGAAAGATGGTGCAGTGCAAGCCATCAGCCTGTTTACATTATTATAACGATGATGGAAAGCGTAGGCTATTTTATGTAATGTTCAATCTCTTTAGGAGTTTTTATGTTTGGAAGGTAGGGAAGAGCCAGAAAACATCACCACAACACATATTTATATTATCATAATAAATGGCTGAGGGGTGATCATTCTTAAAATTGATTTACACTGATTGATTTCTCAATTATTTTTATCCCACTTGAGCCTTTTCACAACCCAAGGTCCTTGGGCTTGTTTGTCTGTTATAAAATTGTTGATTAAAAACAAAATGCAATCAAACCTTAAGGCTGGTTCAGGGGTGCATCAAAGAACATATCACTTTTTATCCATATGTCGACGAGGGACCCTGCTGTGTCTCTGAACGCTATCAACTTAATAAAAATTGAAAATTAAAAGAAAAGCAGCAACATCGTGGTTCTTGAACATGAATCATACTGGATGTTTTTCAACATATTCTAGTCTCATTTTAAATGGAAACACCCATAAAGCTTCCTAACTAACGATTCTAGCATAATGCATATTTAATGTACGAAAATAGCTTGAAACTGCCAGAAAATAGTCAAAATATCAATGTTTGGCATTTTTCTTGAAAAATATCTTAGATAATACGTTAATTTTCCTTTACTGAGGGGCAGCCTTTCTCAAAACTGATTTACACTAATTGATTTCTCAGTAATTTATCCCGTGTGAGACATTTCATAGTCTATGGTCCTTGGGCTTGTTTGTCTGTTAAAAAGAAACTTTGATTAAAAACAAAATGCAATCAAACCTTTATATTGGTTCAGAGGTACGTCAGAGAACATCATTTTTTTTTAATCCATGTGTCTACTGACCCTCCTCTGTCTCTGAAAGTTGCTAACTCAATAAAAATTGAAATAATAAAAGCAATAATATCAGGTGATTTTTTTTTTACCCTGGAACATAAATCAAACTGGCTCTTTTGCAACACGCTGGGGTCTCATTTTATATGCAGCTTAAAGCTTCCTCACTAATGATTCCACCAAAGTTACATATTTTATGTATGAAAATAGAGACTGGAAACTGCAAGAAAACACTGATTCTGGTTTCCTGATGTTCACTGACCTGATTTTAAGTGACCGCCACATACTGGAAACCCACATTTATTAATTCACTATCATATTAGCAAAGAGAATCAAAGGGAAACTGAATTTTAAAAACTAGAACTCGGTAATTTGGGGCATTTTTCTCGATAAATCTCTCACGTAATAAGTCAATCAAAACAATCAAAATAATGCTTATTAATTTTCATTTACTGACGGGCAATCATTCTCAAAACTGATTTACACTGACTCAATTACTTTTAACCCATGTGAGGCATTTCACAACCTAAGGTCCTTGGGCTTGTTTGTCTGTTATCAAAAAATAAAAAAAAGCTGTTGATTAAAATTAAAAATGTAATCAAAGCTTTAAGAGATGCTTCGAAGAATCGTGCCTGAATCCCTGACGAATATCCGGGTGTCTACTACTGATGGTCCAGTGAAAGCCTTCAATAAAAAAATATTTTTTTTGCTTTGTTGTTTTATTTAAAAAAGGAAACCAAAAGAATTAACATTGGGTGAAAATTTTCTCCTGAACATAGATCACACTTTCTCCCTGTCAATATGTTCTGGTCTCACTTTCTCTGCAACATCCATAAAACGTATTGCCAAATGATTCCATCAATATTTCTTCTTTCATGTATTATTTCCAAGTATTCACTGACGTTATTTCGGCTGACTGGAACTTAATAAAAATCTGAATTTATTTTTTACAGCTAGATCTAAATAATGTTTGGCATTTTATTTTCATAATAAGTCAATCAAAATATTGCTTAATAATTTTTCCCGTACGGAGGTGTAATCATTCTCAAAACGGATTTGCACCGACTGATTTCTCAACTACTTTCATTCCACGTAAGACGTTTCACAACCTAAGTCCCTTGATCTGGTTTGATTTGTCTGTTAGAAAAATCTTTGATTGAAAACTAAGTAATCAAGCCTTTAAAATAGTTCAGGGGTGCTTCAAGGAACATGTTGTCTATTCTGCTATAGACCCTCCTTTGTCTTTGAAAGCTCCTAATTAAATCAAAAATAGAGTTCTTTTGAAAAGTAAAAAAAAAAACTTTTCAAAAGTAAACAAAAGTGATAACATAAGGTGAATTTTTCTCATGACCATGGATCACACTTGTTTATTGTACATGTTTTAGTCTCATTTTATACTTAGATAACTTGGATAAAGATTCCTATCTAGTGAGCCCACTGATATTATTTATTTCATGTATTATTTCCAAGTATTCATTCACTCACCTTATTTCAACTGACCAGACATTACAAAAAGCCCAAATTCATTATTTCACTATCAAATCAGCAAAAAGAAACCAAAATGTGCAGCTATTT
This sequence comes from Pundamilia nyererei, assembly GCF_000239375.1. Classification (NCBI taxonomy): domain Eukaryota; kingdom Metazoa; phylum Chordata; class Actinopteri; order Cichliformes; family Cichlidae; genus Pundamilia; species Pundamilia nyererei. The sequence continues at coordinate 357,184 of NW_005187588.1, forward strand.
TTTTTTATTATTTTTGTTCAATAGAAACATCTAAACCAAAAATAATACATATTAATTCTAATTTAATTCTGGTTTTCTTCACAAACTTTACAAATATATCCTCTATATCTGAATTATCACTATATCCTCATCCTAGTGAGTTACAGTGAACCATGTGCATCATCTGTTTTAAGCCTGCGCTTTACAATCACTAGATGATTCTGTATCATAGTGCTGATGCGGTTTAATGGTATGATTATAATAGAGTGCTCAACAATGCAAAAACCACTGAGCAGAATGACAAAATGTATCACTTTCAGCACCATACTAACAGCCCCATAGCACACTGTATAAGCAAGCAGGCCAACAGTGTGCCTTTTTTCAGCCTGAAGGTACAGGCAGATAATAAGCTGTGGTGGTTCAAACAGAACATATTTCAAGAGGGGTTTTTTTAGGTAAAATAAGACATCTATGTCTGCGGGACTATTCTAGGAGATCATAGCAGCACCGAGTCTCTGAATGCTCTGAGATCTGACTGTCGTCTGCTATGTCTGCTATTAGCTTTCCCGTTTTCCGAGCACATATCTAATCAGAGCTCAAAGTAACTGTGGGCCCGTCTCATGGTGAAACTCTGTTAGGGTTCGATGTTATGTGAGGTGTGTTTCACATATTAAGAGAGCTGGTAGTCTGGTGCAAAATGAAGAAAACTAGGGTTATTGTTTGAGGGAAGGAAAGGGTAGGAGGAAGGATGTGTTAACACATGGCCAGAGGTTTAGATGGCAGAGGAAGGCAACCAAGGACCTAGTCTCATTGTTTTAAAATGGGAGATGTCGTATAGTGCAGGAAAGGGCTTTTGAATTAGGTTAAGCTCAGCACACAAAGTGGGGCTGAAACCAGGAATGTGAATCATCATCACGTTATGAAACAGAGCACTGAAAGTCTATGCTTCTGTTATCATTGAAAATAATGTTTTATTGTTACAGCGCTAGGATTTGTTGTTATTTTTTTACAGCTCAAGCCAGGAAAGCGACAGTTTATTTCTGCAGGAAGGCTGGCTGTCAACCTCACTGAGCATAATAAACATCACCTTCTATCTACAAGGCTCTCTAACACAAACCTTTACTTTGCCATGCATAATTTAACTAAATAGAGAGCCGAATCCAAGAACCTGATTCTTTTTTTGCAGAATCACTTGTTAAAATGCTTCTGGGGAAATCAGTATTTTATTCTGCATGCCTACTAAATGGAATTAATTGCACAAGTGCTTAAGTTAGACTCTCTATTAACCCTTGACAATATAAATAGAGACTTTAGTAAGCAAGCATGCTAACACTTATTACAAAACTGATTATATGCCTGCTTGTCTTAATAATCCCATGTGTATTTGTGTGTCTTGTTGTCTGTCTGCAACAGATTATATTCTCTGCCAAGTTGTGTTTTCATTTCTCGAGGTTTCCATGTGAGCAGAAGATGCTTAACATACGATCCCTTATTTAAATTACAGGCTGCTTCCATTGCAGGGTGAGACACTGTTATTGGAGCCTTCCAAATCTAAATCAAATATTGTGTTACGGTAACAGTGCCAAACAAAGAAAGTGAGGCCCTGGTCATTCAAGCAGAACAAACCAAATTAGCACAACCCTCCTAATATTCGTTCCATGTTTTCCCCAGCAAGGAGCTTAGTATGTCTTGTGCATCTAAACAGAAAGGAATCTGTGACCTAATTAAAAGAAGACAGATAGACCCACAGTCAGCAGAATGCTTGATTGCTGCAGTTGCACATTAAACAGCTTCAGGTGCTTCACAACATCAGTGCTGCGTGAGTGCCATTACTGAACGTGACCTAAGATGCTCTTTGACACATCTCGCATTCACAGTGTGATGTGGCTCTCTCTCCAGAGAGGCAGACTGAGACCGTCAGGAAAGTAAACCAAAAACATCCCCTGCAGCAGGTGTGATTTTGGACAGGTAAACACTACTGAGTCCCCATCTTTCTTCACTGTTTTACAACTAATCTGAAAAAAAAACAACGAAAGCTTAGCAGACACCGACAATAAACTGCAATATTTGAAGAGAAAGCTATATTCTTACAACAGTTTGATGAATATTTACTGTAAAACGAATAATCGTTTTAGTCTGTAAAAGCAAAGCAAAGAACTATGGTAACACTTTGATATAAGCAGAAATATTAATGATATCCACAACATTCACAGTCCTTGAGCGTCCTGGAGACAGAGCTGTCCTTTAACAGATAGAATGGCAAAAATGTCTTCACTGTAGACAGATGCACATCATCCAACGCTGACTATTGCTCACCTGCTTGGTGGATTCTGTTGAGACACCTATCTCAGCCGCAGCACTGACTCAACACAACGTCAACCAGCAACCTACATTTTATCCACCCTTTGTTTAAACACTGAGATCCACACAAAGAGTTTACACTGAATCTCTTTGCTGATGGCCATTTGGGTGCTGAAAGTCAAAAGGGCGAGCCTACAGCTACCCAAGCAGACACAGAACGCAAATGACTATTAAGGCTGTTTTAACTGTCAGACACCTGCAAGTATTTGGGAGGCAGACAACTTACAATGAACCATGTTGTTTATTATCAGTGTGGCTTTTTTTCTTTTCTTTTAAGGTTTAGGCTATGTTACTACTTCATTTTTCTTAGGGAGAGTACACGTCTGCGGTCACACGAATCTGACACAAGTTCATATTTATATATATTTTTTAAATTTATTTTTTCAGCGTGAGGTCAACATCGATGGATTCTGCCGCCTTCACAGTTTCACATCAAGGTCATCTGCAACCCCGGACGCCTCTTCTGTAAATAAGAGCCAAAGCTTTCACTCATATATCCGCATGATTGACGTATCCTGAGGTGCACTGGCCTGCTGGATATTCCTTCTCTTACAAAGCCGTTGGATTTACTCTGGATTTCAGACTGCGGTTGATCAAACCAGCACAGCCCCCAAATAAGCTCTAGCTGTACTCAAATGACAACCACATAAAACAGGAGAGGAAATACTGATGAGGTGAACACTTGGTCTGTCTGTCATCTATCATGCCAGAGCATGTGATTTGTCATTACGCCCTGCAGTGAGGCAGGTACTTGCGGCTACAGAATAATAATTATGTGTACACCCTGGCCGAGAAGATGTCATGGGATAATGTGATTGCATTGATTATTTTCCGGAGCGGTTATGGGTATCACTGCTTATTACTTCGCCTTAGCGACGTCTCACATCCTAGCGACGCCCATGCAGCCACTAGCCTCTGGACCATCATCTGTACAAATGCTGGCACTATATTACATTTTACCCAATCGTCCATTAAGGCCAGTTTCCGCTCCCCGTAAGTACAATAATGGCAGGCCACATTCCCATGGGCACCAGTAACATCCAAAGTCAGCGCTTTCGGAGCAATTCAGTGACACGGTTTGACATAAAGCCAAGACGTTTACCAGTAATGTCTGGAAAAAATTCCCATCATTTGTGTCGGTACACAGAGCGGGCTCTTACCTTATCGCCAGTCGCAGCAGTATAGGCGCATGTATAGCTTACACATCCAGCGCAGAGAAGAGTCGGGAATAACCTTTCTCCTTCTTCTCCTTCTTTGCTCTATACAGTCACCAGAACGCAATTCTTGTGTACAAACGTATCTTCCTAGTCGATAAATTTCAGTGGTTGGTTTGTGCCTCGACTCCGGCTCTAGTTAATTCTCGCGGCTGCAGAACGACATTGGCAAGTGTTCCTGAAAGAGGGTATCGAAATAAAGAAGCCGAGGGTGTAACAAACCAATAGCTGCGTGCTTAGTATCCCGATCAGAGCTCGCACAGTAGGAGGTATCACGTCCGTCAGTCCGTCCAAACGCACTGAGTCCAGCGGAGCGCCGGAGGAGGACAGAGGCGTATCTCTGTCTCTCCCTCTCTCTATCCGTCTGTCTGTATCCCTCCCTCCCTCCCTCCCTCTCTCTTTTTATCTTTCTCGGCTGCCTTTATGTTCTTAGTGACTTCTGCTGAAGTCCACGGGCTCAGAGCGCAGTGGAGCAGAGGACCGTGGTCGGCGCAGAGAGAGAGGGGTCAGAAATGACAAACCAATTTGGAGGCGCGGTGAATGCTCGGCTGATCAGAGCGCAGCCCGGCGCGAGGAGCGTTGCGTTGCAGGCGGGCGGGGAGCAGGGTGGATGGAGGGCTGGGAAGAGGGTGATGATTCTTGCCTTGGGGATGCAGGGAGAGAAATGGGGAGACGAGAACCAGGGTGTGCAGTGGAAAACAAGGAACTGGATCTGGCTCCTAAATCTCTGGACCTAGAGCTCCACCTGCCGTGTGAGAACACGTAAGCGTTCCCACAAATTCCACATTGTTAGCTAATCAAGAGGGACAAGGGGGGAAACCACAGGGCTGGTTTCGGTTAATCGCACCATGGAACCCATTAAATGATTTTGCTACGGTGACCTGCAGAAGTTATCCATATGCCTACAGAAAGTCCGACTATGAGTTGGGGGGCTGTTTTACAGATCAATCCGAACGGGTTTTCCCTGTAACGGAAAACCTGACATTTTTTGGCACAGCAAATATTAAAACGTATTAAACTCCAAATAAATTTGTAAATTTATTTAATTTTTAAAAACATTTCTTAATTGATTCAAATATGGTTAATGTCCACGGCCTACTTCACCACAAGGCGTATAGGCCCACATAAACGTAAACTGGTTTACAACAACGTCAACCATCATTTTCTCAAAAGGGTTTACTCTAAAAAGCATGCGCCCTACTGAAATGTGCTGAAAGCAACAACAGAAGATTCTTTGCAAAAGGAAAAGTAGTAGCATAATAATGTAAATCCATTAATAAATTAAGGTAACATTAAATTAAAATAACGCATTATCGTAACTTTTCTATATGAATGAAAAGCGCGACAGAACAGCTACGAGATGAAAGCGTGGTTAAAGTATTAAAGTAGATACTAGGTTTGGGGGAAAGCCTGTGGTTTGATTCTTCTAACAAATGTACTGTATGTAACATCATGATGTTATTAATAAGCGTGTGATAAAGATTTCAAGTTCCCCATAAACAGTTTCACGTAGCCTACAGGGACAGCAAACAGATACTGAGGGTCTTGATATGATGACAGGAAGTCAAAAGGAGGAAAACGGTCCGGTCATTTTTGGCGAGATCTCCAATTGGATCTGTTAAAAATTGAAATAATGTAAAGGCTTTTTAAAAACAGCCTCACATACATCCAAAAATGTAACTGAGGCCACACACCGCTTTGTTTCTGCGATGCCAAAAAAGTTGGAAACCACAGTGTTGTATTTGAAAATCCTGTTATGTCATATAATGTCAATCATGACTTTATAATTAAACAAAAAATTAAAACGTGTTAGCTTGTGTAAAATCTTCATCTTAGAGGTAACTATAGGCTAAATCTGTCAAAGAAAGTCTAATAAAGCTAATAGCGTAGAAAGTAGCAGAAACCATAAATACTCACATTTATACTGAGTGGCTAACTTAATTACTTCCCACCTGTGGCTACGGGATTACTGATGGCTAGCTCTTTATCAGTAGGGATGAGCCCTCTGCGCCTGAAGATCAGAGGGTGTGACATGCGCACTGCACGGAGCGCTCACAAGCTGCGGACACAATGCAGGAAAATAAAGCCCAGAGCTCGCTTCTTGACATTTCCCCGTCTCTCAATAAGCTGTTATGACTTATTCCATTAGGACAGACTAATTTTTTTCTACTCGGCAAAGGCAAATCTGTCCCGTGTACTCTCGAAAGTGGTGTGCGTGCTGTGCTTGGAGCTCAGTGGGGACCTGTTGATCGTCCACAGGCGCTGCAATGGAGGTGAGATGAACCTTTCTGCACATGGCGTTTCAGTGCTATGGATAAGAAATTTTAAAAAATAAATAAATAGAAATTACCAGTGTGCTCGATTAAACATCAGGTGAACTGCTAATGGGGACGTGTAATTCTACTGTAAACCATTAATCTCTAATATATTTTAGTAATATTTGGAAGCTGTCAGCATTGCTTTAATATCAGCAGGGACAAGCTAAAGATTTAATTACCCTGCCGTGAAGGGTATGTATTACTGCGCATACCCCTCTTGCCTATCAATGGCTTCTAATTAGATTTAAGATGAGTCGTTGTCATTTCTAGTCGATCGTTTTGCAAATCAAATCATGCCACTGGCATCATGCTTCGAAGCCATACAGACTGCCCCCCTCCTCCCCTCCTCAAGTCAGAATGATGGAGGCTATGTGTCGCTGTTAATTAGCATCATTGGTTGATAAAGCCTTTTGGAAAAGATTTAAATCCTGCTAAAGAGCATTAGGTGACAAGCAAGGCGCTTGCAAGCAAGCATGGCACAGGCCTACAAGACGTAGGGTAAAAACGATACATGCTGCTAAACAGGTGTAAAAAGACACAATGAAGTAATATTACATTGTTACAGGATTCATAATTCTCTAAACTTTATTGAAATCATCTTATGTTTTCATCCCTTTCAGTTTCATTAAAAATGTGAAAAGGAACACATTAAAAAAAATCTGCACAATCACCTTTGTTTTTATTCATCTTGCAGTTGTCAAACAGACAAGTATGACATTTAACTGAGGGAAGAAACGGGAGGAAATCTTCACTCATACCGATCTGTGAGGCAACGATGGAAATCATAGGTAAGTGAATTCAAACAGCTGAAGATGTAGAGCACTCTGTTACCGCTGTCAGACTGCACACCACTGCCGTCATTAAGCTCTTACAATTAAGGTGTCAGGCATGTCTGCCTCAGCCAGACAGTAAGGGAACAGTTACACGTGCAGGTGGCGAAAGAACTCACAATCTGGTCAGTAGTCAAAACTTTGCGGTGAAGAGTTACGGGGTTTTAACCTTCTGCCAAGTACAATTACTGCAGTTGTGGCTTCTGGTCATCAGCTGCTACTCAGCTAAATAAACAAGGGCAGTATGACCTGATGAAACGCTTCATCGTTCGCTCTGCGGTGAAGTCGAACGCCTCCTTTAGTATGATGAAGTATAGGTTCTTGTTGTTTGTGTGTGCGTGTGTAACCACTTTAATTCAGTTTCTGCCTCCATATCAAGCCACAGATTTTAAATCAAAATAACTCACACAGGCAGCCTTGGTTCATAGATTTTTCTTTTCAGACAAGCACTCGAACCTCGAAAGCACAGTTGTTTTTATTGTTTACTCTTTTGCTTTCCCACCGGTACTAGTAAGTGTTGACATTTAATAGCTTAATATCAAATACCTGGCTTTGTGTCACGGTCTCAGCAGCTGCCACAGCATGCGAAAACTAATGCAAAGCCAAATGGGATAAATCCTGTTTCTGAATGACACAAATAATCTACAATTTCTTCGCAGATACCCAGTGTGCCTTGGCGGCGGTGGAGAGACTGCAAGCCAAATTGAAGGAAAGAGGAGAGGCCCCCACTCAGGAGAAGCTATCCCTGCTGAAGACTGTCCTGCAGAGCCCACTGTTCCTTCATATACTGAGCTTACAGCAAGCTCAACAGAAGCCTGCGGCGAAGGTATAGCGAAAAGCCAGAATGTGTGGGCGTTTGGTACATTTGAATGGTGAGGAAGGAGCCCGGAATCATTCCCAAAATACTGAATGCAGGAACCAGACTGGATGAGTAATCAGCTTACCTAAGCTTACCACTAAAGCCCTGAGAAAGAGGGAGAGAGGGGAGGAGGAGGGAAGAAGTGGATATATCAGGTTGAAGAGTTTACAGAAGTCGTCTGTAACATTGTCATAAGTTTTGAGCTGATGTGTGTGTCTGTTTGTGTGTGTGTGTTTGAGCTCTGGATGCCACTCATCCAAGAGTTTTTATGCATACAATCCTGCACTTCCACGGCGCATATATCTGCGTACTCATTTGGTGTCTACCAGTTGTGACATCCTCTAATAGGCAAAGTTTAAACACACAGGGAATATTAGATTACCATGTGGTTTGGGCTTGTAGCGTTCTGGCATCTTTGCATTCTGGGAAGCGCGGCACTGGAGTGTGTCAAAGATCTCTAGATATTTTTAACAGGACAGACGCTGACATGGTTTTTATTAGTTGAGATTCTTTGCACATTTCTTTTTTTATGCATAGCATTTGGAATGTGAGGGTAAAGTTTCCTGTTGGTATGGTTTTTTCATAGCGTTCTCTCTTTAACGCTCTTTCTGCCATTTCAACAGGTGTCAAAATTGTTAGGATAGAATACAAATCACAAATAGGCACCCACTGAAACTTGCTTTTAAACTCTGAAACTGAAAACGTTGCAGACAAAAGAGAACACTTTTGTGGTTATGTGGTATTGAAAAGAAGCCTTTATCTCAGATCCTTAAGTTTCCACTCTGCAATCTTTTCCCTCTCTGCTCCATTTTACATCTTTCTGTATTTTTTCCCTTTCAGTTAACACACATTAACCCCACCCCCACCCAACCCATTCTTCTCTCTCCCCTCTTCTCCTTCTCACATCTTTCTCCATTGTCTCACATTGGCCTCCTTTCTCAATTGCTCTATGCTTTTTGATTTGCCTCCATCGCTCTCTTACCATCATCCTGTTCCTCTCTGACTGCACGTCTCCATTCTTCAATTTGTGTCAACCCCGTCACCCATCTTCCTGTCACCCATCTTTTTTTCCTTCTTTCCCTTGTATCCTTCTCTTATATATCCTCTCTCCATGCACTCCACCCAATCCATCTCTTCTGTTGCTTCATGCATTCAATTTAAACTCTTCCTCCCTGTTGTGTAAATCTAAACAGGGGAAGGGCATTTCCAAGTCCGTGTCCATGAACTGTGGCCCATGCCAGGGTGAAGCACTGGGCACAAAGACGCTGAGCCACAGCGACTCGTACACATGGGCCGTGGAGAACAGAAGGTCCAGCTCTGCCAGGGACGGCAGCATCTCCTCTCATGGCTCACAGGAGCTGTCCTTCTCAGACATCTACCCAGATAACTATGTTCCAACTGAATCTCAGGTATATAAAAATAGCCACAATAAAAGAGAGGTCATTCAGGAGTAGTTTAGTATTAGGGAGTCTTTTATTTTCAACATGCACAGACTACGAATCAATCAAATGATTTCTTTTATTCTGTTGTAAAAAGGAGCACATTACTATTTGAAATGTCACATTTCACATTACAGAATATCTCTTTGCATTTTGTAAGTCAGGCCCAGTTGGCTATCATCAAATGAGTCTTATCTGATCATAAGAAGACTTATCAGTTCTCTTAATATAATTCCAGTTTGCTTTTATTTAACACACGGCATTTCTTTTAGTACTGCACTCCACCTCGGATCTCCCGTACCATGTCCATGGGGAGAAACCTTTCTGCTTTTGCACACGAGGTACAGAAAGCCTTGTATATAATATTTATGTATCTCATATGTATGTAAAAAATAACTGAATGAAACACCTAATACTCTTCTCCTTTTTCAAGCATTTAATGAGAAATTATTTATTCACTCCCCCTTTTCTGTCTCCCTCCCACTTATTGTAACCTTTGCCCTGTTAGAGGCGTCATGTGGAGATGATAGAGCTGACCAATGATGGGAAAGGACTTGGTTTTGGCATCATAGGAGGACGGAGCACAGGGGTCATGGTCAAGACCATTCTCCCTGGAGGAGCTGCTGGAAGGGTAAGTGTGCCTGCGACTGAATCACATAGCTAAAGTTTACATAGCCGTTTACACACAAAAAAATCCTTTTTCTTTCCTGTCTTGTTTTTATTTTCACCATTACTTAGATGAAAAGACTAATCAAATGGAGAGTCAAGCTTCGGTTAGCCTACTCATAATTCAAGTCACTGAACTGCAAAGAAGCACAGAAAGAACCATAAATACCACCTTGCAGTTGCATGCAAACACATACAACTGCAAGGTATAAAAAAATTAGAAAGACGAGAAGCAGAGGGGAATGCTAGCTTGTTCGATAATACAATGAATCCTCTTATGATCAATTAATGAATTATTAGTCCTCTCGTTTATCTAATTTGTACACAAATAAAATGGTTCAATCAGCGCAGTGTTGGAATGATGTTTTTTAGCCAAGCATTGTTATCAAAACAAGTTTCTTTTGCTCATCAGGATAAGCGCCTGCACAGCGGAGATCAGATCCTGCGCATTGGCGATACGGATTTGGCGGGCATGAACAGCGAGCAGGTGGCGCAGGTGAGGCGTGATTTCAAATGATAATAACGCTTTGTGAAATTGGTGATTAAATCATTGCTTAATCTGTTTTTGCGGTTTCACTGTTTTCCCTGTTTGAGAATAGGTGGCTTTTAACTGTTCATCTTATTCATTTATGCTCGCCTGGATAGGTGCTGCGAAATGCTGGTACCAGGGTGAAATTGCTCATTGCCCGGGATGGTCCTAAGGACAACCACTGTTCCTCCCCTGTCTTCAACCAGCAAAACCTGGATGGCGTGGTGGGTGTATGTGTGTGTGTATGTGTGCCTGTGGAAGAGAAGGGGTGGGAGGGGAGGGGTATCAAAAATATTACAGTGTAATTCAAATCTAATTGATATCTTTATGCATCTGTGCCAGCGAAGCTGATGTTTTTTGGATATTCTGTCCCATCTTCCTTTAGTACAAGGAAGACCTGAATAGGTATATATATTAGATGCAATGGTCAAAGGGCAGTTTCTCCGTGTCTTCTCATGTCCATCCCAAATTGATGATTGTAATGTGTTCGTAAAATCTGTAATTTCCTTACGTCATGCACAAATTTTTATTATTCAATTATGAACCGATTTAAAATAGGTATAGCTCAAAAATTCATATGCTAATTATGACAAAATATCACTCACATGTGCAATGGGGTAAAATGATGATGAGATTAGAATTTATTACCAAAGGACCACAAGTGAATGTCACTTTGATATAAAAATGTTCTTTGAAAACACTTTTCCTTTCTGCTGTGCTGTAACTTAGGAACAGAAGATGAGGTTGTGACCGTATCGTGACACTAATCTTTGGTGCCCACCTATTAAACTCCTTTAAATATCACGCTATATATTAGGCTGTATAAGTCTGGACAGACGTGGTTGCAAATGTCATCTTGACTGGTTGGTGAAGGCATACAACTGCAAGGTGGTAATTATGTTTTTTTTTTCTTCTGGACTTCTTTCCAGGTCAGTGACTTGAATGATGACTATGAGTTCAGTGTGCAGTTCACTAAGAACAATCGGGGCCTGGGATTCAGCATCTCTAGCTATGTAGGTGACCTAAACTCAGGTAAGTTTCATCTTTATCCAATAAAAAATAAAATACAGTGCCACATTTATGCAATCAGTTCTCAGTTTCATTTCAGATTTGATATATTTCATATATTGTTCTTTCCTCAGTATACAGTGCTGGCGTGATGGTGAAGAGCATAGTAAAAGGCAGCACTGCTGATCAAGATGGACGCATACACATTGGAGACATCATCTTGTCTGTGAGTTTCTCTTTCTCTCTCTTTTAACCTACACTGCCATTAAATCTACTTGTAGTTGTGTACATCTATACCGTCTACTCCATCCACATCTTTTGTCACCTGACTCAGGTCGATGGGGTGAGCCTGCAGGGCTGCAGTGAACAGCGTGCCATGGAAGTGCTGAGGAGGACAGGTCCATTGGTCAGACTTAGGTTGCTGAGAAAAGCCGTCCGTCTTAGTAACATCCTGCCTCCAGTTCCTCCTCTGCAGCGCCTCCGACACTCCCACAGCTTCCATGAAGGGAATCCCTACAAATGGGGCCTCAACAAGATTCAAGAGACAGGTGATTTGTGAAGGGGAAACACATTGGTTCAGTGGTGTCACGGTGAAATCATTTTTGTTGTACCCGAGAAACTCAAGAACATGTTGATTATTAATCTATAATTCAAAGGATCATTGATTCACTGGTGCTACCTTCATAGTTGAGTTAAACTGTGTCCTAATTAACTTTGTAATATTGGATCGGAGTATGGTATTGAATCTCTGTACTGATGTTGAGCTTGCTTGCTTGATTGCTGGGGAAAAACAGACCTTTTCTTTTGTGTGTTTGTGTGTTATGTCTGTTTGGATGCCTGCACGTGTGCTCAAACGTCTCCCAGGCATTTGCTCTCTGCGTGAAATCTCCAGGAGAGCAGCATACGCCAGCAGACGACCCAGACACGATTCCAAAAACGGTAAGCTCCGCTTCCCATACTGCACTGCAGTCTGGAACTAGATCATGGGACTTGGTGTGATATGCTGATTGGACTCAGGGAACAGCAATGTGCCAGTGAAGCGTGCTCTTTGATGGGAGTCTATTTATAGTATTGTGCAATCATGTGTTTATCCAACTCATTCAGCTAATTCCAGATGATTTGTCTCTCACCCCGCCTGCATATATGGCTTTATTTAGACAAGAATTTTTGGGCTTGATTAGAGAGCACAGTTAAATAAGCCCTGATTGCTGTGAGGCTTTATTAGATGAATGAGAAAACATTGGTTTGCCAAGAAATCACAAGATGGTGGATGTGAATATGCACATCCTATGTGCCTGCGCTGTGGGTGTATGTTGACATCCTGCCTTGCCACAAGTAGAAGGATGCTGTCATCTCTCTATAATACAGCCAAGTGGATTCTTTCATATAGGATCCCATTATTTATTGATTGGGTCATCTGGGGGCTTGAGGTGATTTGAATTGGTGTGTATGTGCCTGGGTTCATATATCTCTACATATGTGGGGTGAGGCAGATTTTCTGTGTGTGCACATTTTACAGATGTGAAACTGACTCCAGCTGAGGAGGAAAACCTGAGAAAGAGGTGGCAGCAAGCAGTGGGACCGCGATATGAAGTGGTTGTAAGTGTCACTGTAATGCTGACTAACTGTCACCTGACTAAATTTAATATATAAACATGTGTTTTTACATTTGTGAATATTTGTGTATCAGTACACAGAAAAACAACCATTGAAAAATTACAGTTTTTTGACGTAACAATGCTCAAACGTCTTCTCCGTCAGACTTAGCTTTAAACGTAGCTTTCTTTGTTTTTTGTTTACTTGCCATTTATTTTCCACAATCTCCACCAGGTTTGCCAGCTGGAGCGATTCAGTGAGACAAGCGGTCTGGGCATCAGTCTGGAGGCTCGGGCAGGGCATCACTATCTGTGTTCCATCTTACCCGAGGGGCCCGTCGGCCAAAGTGGCAAGATCTCCATAGGAGACCAGATATTAGAGGTAACTCTGATACTTCAGGCCCTTTCAGCCTCCGTATGTGGAACTCATCATTTTCTCATTTGATAACAATATGAGATTATGCAAACCAGGTTATAGTACGATCTGTGTGGAGCTGATTGATTTGTCACGGCTGTGAGTTATTTCTGGATTACTTATTATATAAGGTTCCATCATTGATATGTTTTCATATCATATGGTTTCATACCACAGATAATCTTCCATTTTTAAATATAGTATGACCAAATGATTGATCTTGACAACCATTTTCCCACTGACTTCTGTTGGTCAGGAAGTATTTTGAAACCATATCTATCACCACTTAGTGACCCTCATATAGAATGCAGGCTTTAGGCCCTTCTCCAATGGTTTAATTTTGCAAACCTGTAACCATGTTTTTTCTGGCTTTTCTTCTGGCTTGTGATTGTCTCTAAGCTCTGCATAGCTTTAGCCAGTTATTTCTTTAAAATGTCCACGTTCGGCTGGGTGAAGGTGATTCAAGTGTCTGATTAGGTCGTTTGCCACTTTGCAAAGACACAAAGCTGGCAAATTTTTTTGTGAAGAGCTGCTACATTAATGACATGTTGGAGTGCATCTGTGAGTGTGCACGCTCATTTACATGTGCTACTGTTGACATAGTGCACATAAAATGGATGGGCTTGTGATTAAACATACATGAGGCTGACCAGCCAATCACCAGTCAGAACAGAGAGCACAGTAAACGTAGTGTTTTTAGCTTTAGTTGTGCACATGCACTATTGGACTTTATACCTGGAGTGAGAGGTATATGTCATTTTTTGTGGAGTTTGAATGTTTTCCACTTGTTTGCACAGATTTTCTCCTGCCATGCAAACACATGCTAGGTTAGTGTTGCTCGTTTGGGCCCAAGCACTAACAAAAGAAATTCTTAATCTTTAGAGTTTGACTTCCCTTTTAAAGATTAATAAAGTGGTAATGATAACATACACTCACCAGCTGTTTTATAAGGTCACTGTGTGTAGTACGGGTGTAGTGAATTGCATTACTTTTAAAAGTGTTTTCTGAATTAGGAATACCACCACCTTCTTATATGGTCGCTATGGCTCAGCTAGATTGGAGAGAAGCGACACAGAACCAGATGTTGTCAGTTTCACTAAGGATATTTATTGCTCAACCACAAGATATAAGAATCAAAAAATGACTTGGAAACAAACTACAGGGACAACATGGCCTGTAGGTGTTTCCAGATCAGCAAAAGAAAATAGAAAGTAAACACAATCAACTCTCTGCCCAAAACCACATCTTTTTCTCTAATGTCTCTAAACAAAAGGACAACTAAAGTGTGTGTGTGTGTGTGTGTGTGTTTGTGTGTGTGTGTGTATGTGTGTGTGAGAAACATGTCTCAGCCTCAGGCAGTAACAAGCACCTTGAACATTAACTGTAACTAGTATCTGCATCCAACCTTAAACTGTATCATTCGAGTTTCTGCTTGTAGCATACATAAACCAAATCAAAAGGCATTTTGAAGGCCACCTGCTCACATTATACTGCTTTTCAAATCTAAAACAAATACTTCAGCAACCACGTAAATCCCCTTATTGCTGGGTTGGACTGGCAGGCTCCTGTCCAATGTGTGCAGCCCGGCACTAGGCCAACACTAGTATCAGTGCCACGGTGTTTTTCACTGTCAGCTGCTGCCACTTGCATTTTATCCTCATCAGGTTACTGCAAAATACATCAATTGAAAAAAGCATGTATTAAATGTAAGCTACAGTAGTCAAGAAGGATTTCAGCAATGCCATCCGTTAAGAAAAGTGAAGAATAGGGATGGGTACCGGTGTCCGGTGCGTTCTGACATAAACGGTAGTAACCAGACCGAAAAGCAGCGCACATTTCGGTGCTTTATTTCGGTGCTTTTTTTTTCTGAGCTGTGATACACTTCTAGCCAATCATTTTACGTTTCCCAGGATAGTAGGCGGGGCCAGGTACGTACGTTCTGTTAGAGCAGAGCTACAGATTAAAAATGCCCAAGGCGAAGCGGTCAAAAGTCTGGCTGTACTTCACAGCAAAATATGCAAACTCAGCAGCCTGCAACAAGTGCTTTAAGCTGATACTGTCAAAGGAGGTAACACCTCAAATCCGATGAAACACCTGGCGACGCATAGCGTTTTTTTTTTAAAAGCCCAGAAATGCGCCGTATTTGATAGCTTGCTGCGAGACCTCACACCGAGCACATCTACTGCGGGTGGGTTGCCTGTTATGCAACATCCCCCAAAAACACGAAGAGGAGAGTCCTGGCCCCTAGCCCTGCCAGTGTAGCAGAAATGATGACGGATGATGGTGGCAGCAGCCGTTCTTCTCTGCGTGAGTAGCTAATTTACGTTGAGTAGGCTAACCACGTTATTACATTAATGCATGTAAGGTGAACTAGCAAACATCATCATAGCTACATGCGGCTGTCCTCTTGTTTGATGGCAGATACTCCCTTCACCCTGGACAAAAAGGCTAAAATGACCAAAGAAAAAGTGGAAAACAGTTAAACATGAGAGGTTTAGGACAAAGTTTGTGTTTTTTCCATTGTTTAAGCACTGCTTCCAGCCAAGAGTGATACCATATATGCCCCATAGCTGCAGAAAAGGCTAACATTGTTATCTTTTTACAAAAAAAACAGCTGAACATGAGAGGTTTTTGGACCAATTTTGTGTTCTCCATTCTTTAAGCACCGGTTTGAGCACCGTTTGAGCACCGGCACCGTTTCAAAAGTACCGATTTGGCACCGGTATCAGATAAAACCTAAACGATACCCATCCCTAGTGAAGAAATGTTTAAACGACGGGCCTACACTGGCATCTAATAAATATAACTTATTAACTCCTTTCTCCTTAAGATAAATTTCACAGTCTAAATTTACTACATGTTGCCATGGTAAAACATGCCATAAGACCTTCACTGATGAGGGTTTTTTGTTTTTGTCTTTCATTACTCACACACCCACATAAATCTGGATCAACATAGTCAGAGTTGATTGATCAGCTGCCTGAAACTTTTGAGTTTCCCATCTCAGGGTTAATTAACTCAGACTTCGACTTGGGGAAACCTGCAATCTGGAACAAATTGGGGGGAAAGGCAAACGCGTTAAAAAAAGAAAAAAGGAATGAATCTAGGAATTAAAACGAAAATGTAAACCCAAACACGGCATATCCACTTCTCAGGGGACAGGTCCCCTCACATGTATCACTCATTATGATGAGGAGTCGGATGAACTCTTGGATGAATTATAGCTGCTTTACGCTGCTTTATAGACACACTCCAGATTGTCTTTCATATCTTTGTGGGGACAAACCGACATCTGTGACGCAGCTCGACCCTTTGATCTCCTTCCCATGGCTTAAGTGATGCAAAAGCCATTGTTCATCTCTGTTTTTAAATGAGCTTCACCCGGTTGGGTTATTGCTTCCAGCTTTAATTGTTTCTGCTGTGACTCGATGTACTGCAGCCAGCAATTTCTCCTTGATTCACAAAACAGAAATTTCAGCCAAGTATGCTCACACACATGCACAGAGAAACGCAGTTAGGGATAAACACAAACGTCAGATGATTTGCAGCCAGCTCTTTATGGGAAAACATTTTCACACACAGCATCTTTAACCTTGGGTACACAGCATAGTAAAGAGCACATTTTTTAAAAAGCTACAAACACGACTCAACCAATCCCTGACTTCGAGAACATGTATTTTTGAAAAAATTTGTAATTTTTATGTATCTTGCTGGCAGGTGAATGGAATCCCTCTTATCGGAGAGACGCACAAGGAGGTGGTCAGTATTTTGAAGGAGCTGCCAGTGCACGTATACCTTGTGTGCGCTCGCATTATACCCCCTTCAGTTCCCAACAGTGATGAGGAAGACGATGATGATGTCTGTCTCAGCCTGAAAGAGCTGCTGGCTGGGTTCAATGATAAGGTAGGGACAGCCTGAAGAGGCGGTAAACTGAGAGGAGTAGATTTAATATTGAAATCCTTTAACTTGAAAACAGCATGAATAACAGTAGATCAGCATGGAAAAAGAAACTGATGTGCTCTACAGCTGTAAATCATTCTACATTTTCTGCTGTCTCTCTTCTTTCCGTTTGTTCCAGTTGGACCAGGGTTGTGTCATTCCCTGTCCTACAGCTGAGGACATCACCAAGCGTGGCGTGCCCCCCATGTCACCTCCTTTGGCCATGTGGGAGAGAGAGGCTCAGGTGGTCGAGCTGGAGAAAGGAGAGTCGGGCCTGGGCTTCAGTATCCTGGACTATCAGGTCAGAGACATGCCTCTGAGCCTTTCTACAAATAGAACTGGCTGTAATAGGCTGCAGTCTAAGAATATCAGTGTTCGAGTTTCTCAGTGAATACTAAGAAAATGGAGGAGTTGACTTCTGTATTCTGTAGGGAAGATTTTTGTATTTTGTGTTTTTGTGCTCTAAATCACCAACACGTTGAAGTGCCCTGACGGTTTCTACTTAAATGTCAGATAATGAAACCTTTTTACACAACAAAAAATCAATCCTTTCAAAAGCTTTCAAGCTATAAAGAAAAAGCAACTGTAGCTGGTTTCCCTTCTGTGAAGCTAACCAATGCTTTTGCTTTTCATGTGTTAATTAAGCCCTCGCCACTTTGTTTACCTGCATTTACGCCTCATCTTCTCATTTTTCTAGTTTAACTTTAATTTTCTATGCATATTTGAGCAAATCTTTCTTCTTTCGGTTTAACTCTAGGATCCAGAAGATGCTTCTAAAACAGTTCTGGTAATCCGGTCTTTGGTGCCTGGAGGTGTAGCCGATCGGGACGGTCGCCTCCTTCCTGGGGACCGGCTCATGTTTGTCAATGAAAGTGACCTAGAAGGCTCCAGCCTGGATTATGCTGTGCATGTCCTAAAGTCCACAGGCTATGGCCCTGTCCACATTGGTGTTGCCAAACCTCTGCCGGTATGTGCAGATAAATCATGAGGATTTATGATTTTTATTACTGTACAGTATACATAAAAATTCAAGTACACCCCTTTGCCCTGTAAAACAGTAAATGATTAATGAAATATAGGCTATTTAATCTTAAGTACATTTAAAAGCAAACCAACTGAAAAGACTACAAACTGCAAACTTAGTGAAAGAAAAGTGTGATTATTTTGAGCAAGCTGATTATATATATGATTTAAACATAAAGCTAAAAGCAGGATCAAGGTTAAATACTACCTGCCAAAACTAAAGCTTTTTGAGTTTAATCCTGGGTTATAATGTCCAGTTCAACATGACACTGCATGGAAAGAAATAGTCTGTTCTCAGGATTGCCACATATTTGCGCACAAGTTGTGTTTGTGCCCAGGACGATATACCAAACATAATAAAAATATGCAAAATAAGTAAAACGCCTAACGAAGGTTTTACTGTTGGGCCTCTCAAAGTAGTAATATTGGAAGCAATATTGGAAGATTTTAAAATTTTGATTGCTAAAAATGTTTAGTAATATTGCATTGGAGCTAACTTGTATGCTGTGATAAAGTCAAAAGCAAACTGTGTATGAATAAACGGCTTATTAGATCGTCACCTACAGCTAATCCTGCAAATACCAACAGTACTTTATTATACATTATTTATCATAATGGTCCAAGTATATGAAAGTTTACCAGACAGTGTGCCATGTAAGATGTTGCCTTCCATAATAAATGGTATGGTACATCTTACATGGCATATACACAAAAGTATTGGGCCACCTACACATTATGGCTAATTTATATTCAGAGTCTTTAGTGTAGCCTACACAGGTGGCTGTATGTTTGTGTATGATGTTCCATTATACGTTAAGTGAAGGTACCAATCATAATCGTTGCATGCTGCATCCACGCATGGTGTATTTACATTTTTAGAGAGGATTTTAGGAGGTTTGTGGTTGTGATGTACTTACATAGATTAAACACAGAAGCATCACACCTACAGGAGCCACTTGACCATGGAAACCCATGCCATGAAGCTTCCAGCACGTAGTTTTTGTGCTGATGTTAATGAACAAGGTGGTTTGGAAGTCTGACATTTCTAAATCAGCTGAACCTTGGTGACTTTTACACAATATGAGTCTCAGTACCTGGCAAAGCAACTCTGTAACTGTATATAGTGTTAGCTAGGATAGCACAAAATTCACAAACTGACTTGTTGCAATGGTGGCATCTCATTAAAGTTCCACGCTCAAATTCATTGAGCTCTTTACGTTCTCAAATGTTTGCGAGGCTGCTGCATGGTTAGGTGCTTGTATTCTGAGTCGTATTCATTATCACACATTGCACATTCAAAACATACTTTCAGTTCAAAAGATATTTTATTTTACTGTTATGACTTCATTAAATCTTTATCAGTTTGGCAATGTATGATAAAATGTATTATAATTTACAGAGATATGCAAGATCATTACTTGCATGTGTGTTTTCTCTTAATAAGCACTTTATGTCTTCTCCTTTTTGTTGTGGACTGTGGCTTAGTAACAAGGAAGAGAGAATCTAGTTACAGGCCTTCTGAATTTTTAATGCTGCTGAGCGATAAACACAATGCTCGACCACTCTACAGATGGACAGAAGGGGAGAGGAGTACAGGGTGTCTAATTTATAGTCACCCCCTTTAGCCTGTTTGCTTCGATGCAAATTTACTTTTAAAGCAACACAGCTACTTTTGCCTTTATTTTTTCAAAGTCCTAAATTTCAACTTTTGAATATTGTATTCTCAGCTGGAACTGTGCGGTGGCTTAACTCCCATCTCAGAGAGGAGCACACGGGCTTCCTGCGACGACAATGACAGCCACACTCAGGTCAGCCTGGTAGCTGAAGCAGCCGAGGCTAACGTCAACGCCACCGCTTCAAACTCAGAGGACAACAGCACCAGTCAGCTGTGTTACACGGTATGTTCAGCTAGACAAAATTAGCACCAGTCATAAAATGATATTTCTGCCATTGGACAGTACTTGATAAATGCTTTTTGCACACTTTATGGGGTAGAAAAATAATAGAGAGGTAGAGTTTGTCTATATTTGGGATATTTGCACATTTATTTATTTGTCAGCAGAAAGCAGAAGAGGTTGTCTGGTTATTATGTGTCTGGATTAAATACAATTTTAAATAAAGTTTAAAATGTGTTATTTGGTCCTTCATCTTAATAATATTTTGTATAATCATAAGCAAAATCCTTTCAGGATGCTTGTCAATAAGTATTTGCATACTTGCAGTATTTGCATAGTATTTGCATATTTGCAGTGACACATACAGTGAAACTGCGGTGGTCTGGATCTGTAATCTGTCACAGAGGAAACATTGCTCATTACCATGCAAACCTGAGATTCTGTAGGTAGCCATTTTAGTTGCTCTGAAGGAGATTACCATGTCAGTGTGTGTTCGCTTCATTCACATTCTATAGTGGCGAGATTAGACCTGGCTGTATCAGTATTACTGGGTTGGGGCTAGAGAAAAGTACTCGGTGTCACAGAGTTGTTCCTGCATTGTGGCCGCAGCTCAGTCCTATTGAGCTGGCCTTTTGTACTCTACTTTGCTTAATTACCAACAATTGCCTCTCAATGAAAAGTGCTTACTGCTTGCACAGCTTTGGCACATGGTCGAACACAAGGACATAGAGTTTTGTCTCAGGCTCACGCATACACACAAGAGACTTGGAGCAAGTGTCAGTGTTTTCATCAAAGATGGGCTTGTTGCAAAAGGTAGCCTCAGAACTTCAGTGCTGCTTTTACTTTATGTAAAGATTCAAAGAAGATGTCTTTGTTGCCGTTTTTCTTTGTGAAGTGCCCAAGGGGACATTAAAACTCGAACTTTCTGCGTGTTTTACATTTAAGAGTAACTCCAAAGGCCTCAACCACAGAGAGTTACAGTAATAGCTCTTTGAAATAATTACTGTGTCATACAAGAATGCTGGTAGTGGTAATGATAATTTCACATTTCAGTGCCAGGTTATCTTTGCAACACAATTTCTTGTTGAAGTCTTGATGGTTTTGGCTGTGAAGGGTCCATTTCATTTCTTCTCAGACACCACTGTCAGGTTGACATCGGTTCTTAGTGATATTATGTGTCTTTACTGAACTGAGTCCCATTAAAGATGCTGCATAAAGATGCTGCTGGCTGGGGTCTTCCCTAAGATCTTCAACACTTCACTGTCCCAGTCCTGCATCCCGCCGTGCCTAAAGTCAGCCACAATTGTCCTACTGCCAAAGCGTACTAACATTAGCAGCCTCAACGACTACCAACCAGTTGCTCTAACACCTGTTATAATGAAGTGCTTCGAGAAACTGGTCCGACGTCACATCATGTCCTGCTTGCCACCCACACTCGACCCGCTCCAGTTCGCATACAGAGCTAACAGATCAACTGGAGATGCCATTGCTACAACGCTCCACACCACCATCTCTCACCTGGAAGTGCAGGGCCGTTACGCCAGGCTGCTCTTTGTTGACTTTAGCTCTGCTTTCAATACGATACTCCTGGACAGACTAATCGTTAAACTGCTGGAAATTGGACTTCCTTCTACCACCTGCCGCTGGATCAGAGACTTCCTCTCAGACCGTGTACAGAGAGTTAGAGTGGGGCCTATCTTTCCTCAGCCCTCAGCCTCAACACTGGCTCTCCACAAGGCTGTGTACTGAGTCCCCTACTGTACACTCTGTACACACATGACTGTGTTAGTTCCCACCCAGACAACACAGTCATCAAGTTTGCAGATGATACCACCGTGGTGGGGCTCATCTCAGGGGGAGATAAGACGGCGTACAGAGCTGAAGTTCAGAGGCTGTCAGATTGGTGTGTAGATAACAACCTGGACCTCAATACCACCAAGACAAAAGAACTGGTAGTTGACTTCAGAAGGAGGAAGTCCGAGCTGCAGCCTGTCAGCATCAACGGGGAGTGCGTGGAAAGGGTCTCCAGTTTCAAGTTTCTGGGTGTGCACATAGACACAGACCTCCAATGGAGCTCTAACACCTCTGCAGTCTTAAAGAAGGCCCAACAGCGTCTCCATTTTCTGAGAATCCTCAGAAAAATGGACCTGAAGAAGGAGCTGCTGACCGTCTTCTACCGCTGCTCCATTGAAAGTGTGCTGACATATTGCATCGGTGTGTGGTTCTCCAGCTGCACCACAGCACACAGAAAGGCACTCCAGAGGGTCATCAATATGGCCCAAAAAATCATTGAACATCCTCCTCCCTCCCTGAAGGACCTGTACAGCACTCGCTGTCTCAAGAGGGCACGCAGCATCCTACGGGACTGCACACACCCAGGACACCGGGTGTTTAAGCTGCTGCCGTCTGGCAGGAGGTTCAGGCTGCTGAGGTCCCGAACAAATAGACTCAAGGACAGCTTTTACAACAGGGCAATAGCCCTGATCAATGCAAACAGCTGACCTGACTGGATACCTCCCTGGACTTTTTTAGGGAGGATGTAACAATCTTTAAAATAATAACAATTATATGTATATATATATTTTTTTTTCTCATTGTCTGACCATTATCTATAAACCCCAGAGATGCTATGTGGGAAAAACCCAGTAGTAGCAGTTTCCTAAATACCTGTCTGACACCAACAATCATGACAGATTCAGATGATTTGATGATTGTGTGACTATGTCATTAACACCACCAGCAGGTCAGTTTTCACCCATTTACTGGATGAATCACCCAAACAATTTGGTGTCTAGGACAAAACATTCACCAAACGCCTGCAAAATTATTGACCTTTCGATCAGCCTCCACTTCACTTTGTGTTTAGTTGTTTTAAAAGATGTTAGACTGCTAGTGTGCCAAACTTGAACACTGAAAAGTTGGTGAATGTAAATCTGTTAACACTGTCGTTGTTAGCGTGGAGCTGTGCTGCAATGTTGTTCACTAGCATGAAAACACACTTTTATGCTCTCACTCACCCATGCCCCCTTGTCACTCTCTCTCTCTCTCTCTCTCTTTCTCTCTGGAACACCAGCTGCATCATCGCTTCACCAACATGGACGATGACGACATGCAGCAGCCGCCACCTCTGCCCCCCCGCACCAGCTTTGAGAGGACAATCACTGTTGTGCGGGGCAATCGTAGCCTTGGTATGTTCTCCGTCTTTCTCATGGTGGTGCTGTCTTGGTGTGTGTACATCGCAGGCATGGCGATAATGACACTAATAGGAGGCGGTGATGACGACTGCCCTGAAGAGGAATGATGAAGCAATGTGTTCCTCATTCCTGAGAAAAATATGATCCGTGTGTGTACCGCATGTGTGTGTGTGTGTGTTTGAGGTACGAAGCAATGAAGTGGCGTAAAAGAGAATGAAAACGTAACATTGATTTAATAAATGACATATTAATTTGAATGTTGATCCTAATATGTGATTATATTTTTTATACTCCAGTTTTGAGACTGCATTGTCTTAACTGCTCCAAGAGAAAGTCTGATGTTTGGCTCCTCAAACACAGGAGGCGAACAAAGAGTGCAAAGCAGTTCTGCTCTATGCAAAGTATAAGGAAACAAAGTCATTTGTATTCTCCAAACGTGCTAATAAGGCACCACACTATGTGTGTGAGTGTGTGTGTGTGTGTGAAAGTTTGAAATTATGCAAATGTTCACAGGTAGAGAATATCAAGGTCATAACCTACAGTCTGTGTCTGTGTGTTGCACCACTGTATTCTTTGGTTTTTACCTGTTTAAAAATATTGTAGATCCTCTTACTGAGATATTTATTGAAGTTCTGTCTTCTGGATATCCAAGTATGGAGGGTTTGCATATTTAGTTTGTTTCTGGTTTTGTGAATTTACATATGTTTGATCTGAGGCAAAAGCCTCAGCATAGACAGGGTTACAGTGTTTATCCATAAGGCTTGAATATGGACTTATTTTTATGAGCAATGGTAATGTAGTGCAACATTTTTTGTGCTACTTTACCAACTTTTCCAATAGGTGCCATGTGCAATGCGATCCATGACTATGACTTTTTACCCAAGTGAGACATGCACATACCGTATATGGCTGCTTTGGGCTAGAATTTGGATATTCTTTAGAGCAGGTTGTCAAAGAAAAAGGTTTGATGGTGTGAAAAGGGTTTTTTTTCTTGCCTTGCTCATCTAAAACATGACGATAAACAGCCAATTTAGTGGTTGCTTATTCCTGGCGTGAACCAGTTGGTGTGAATTTGTTTGACTTACTTTTTGATGAGGTTTAGATTTCCATGTAGAATATTTCATTTGGATTTTACCATAACGTATTTTAAGCATTGTTTTGGCAGAGTTTGTAATGTTTAAATCTGTCTGGTTAGAGTGTCATAGTATTGAGCACATTTAAAACATTCACCATAATTTCTTTGAATGTCTTTAAAACATGTGTCTTCTGTTTGTCCTGTCAAAATCGGTAGCTATGTCTTCTGTTGACTGTATTCCATGCACTATGATTGTATTGTAATTTGAATGTAATAAGAAAAAGACAATAAACTATTTATATGATGAAAAATAAGCACAAAGTCATTTCTTTGACGAATTTCAAATTATGTACGACCATAGTGTTGTGGATTGTAGTTAGATAGCAACGTAGTACGCCAGCAGCTATAGACCAGACTGCCTAATTCGTTGCAGGCTGGCTGGCTTCCCTTTCTGTGGTTTGTGTATGTGCGTGCATGGGCGTGCGTGCGTGTGGACGCCTGATTTACCTGCTTCTGTCTGTTTGCATTAATGAAGTGTTTGTGTAATCCTCCTAGTGTCCAAACTGATAATGCCAAAGTCGGGTGTTTATGTGACAGGCATGTGTTACTCGTCAGTCACCTGTGCCCTCTGCCCTCTGTGGATGTGAGTGCGCATGACGCTCTTTGTGCACCTTTTGTGGGTGTGACTGTGAGGGATGATGCTGTGTAAATGTCAAGCATTTGTAGCCATGTTTGTGTGCTAATCTGCCTAGTGTCTGTCTTGATTATGCTGATTATACCACTGTCAGGTGTTTGTTTGGGCGACTGTCTCTCTGTTTGGCATGCATTCAAAGCAGCCTTAGCCAGCCCTCCGTTCACCTGTGCTTTTGTGTGCTTGTGTGTGTGTGTGTGTTAATGTGCGTGTTGGCAGGGATGACAGTGAGTGCTATCAAGGACGGTTCAGGCATGCTGGTGCGCAGTGTGGTCCAGGGGGGGGCTGTTAGCCAGGATGGCAGGCTCGGGGTGGGGGACGCCATCTTGGCCATAAATGGAGAATCTACCTCCAACCTGACCAGCGCCAAGGCCAGGGCCATGCTCCGCAGGCACTCCGTCATAGGTCCAGAAATGAGGTAAGGAGACAGTCACATCCCCGCAGCCCCCCAGAAAACATGGTCAAGCTCAACAAAAGTGCTAAAGCTCTCTAGGGCTTTTTTTTTTACTGTACATAACAGAGCCCCTTTTTTCTCAATAATCCTTAATCCCTAAACAAACACACTGTTTGACTGGCTGTGCAGTACTGTTTACATCCTTTACAGTGTTTCAAGTGCTGCTTGAACCTTTGGATGTCTTATACTTAGTAATTGTGCTTGCAAAATTATTTTGACGATTGTGGCTCGAGTAGAGTAAGTATATTAAGAAACTAATGACATTTCTGAAGGTCTCTTGACAAAAAAAAGAGAAGACTTGATCTTACAGCAGAAATATCCCAGGTGCAAATGAAAAAATGAACTACTTGTATCAAGCTGTCTCAGTTTCTTGCTCCAGGTGGGGTGTTAGGTATTTTGTGGTACAGTGACCTACTGGGACATTTTCATAAAAACAAAGAGCCATTGTTCTTGTGAAATGCCAAATCATCTCATTTTAAAGAGCACTCACAAAAATATATTCAATATGGCTAATTAGACCTCTATTCAAGTTAAAACTGGGCTAAGTCACCGCAAAAGAACCTCTGAAATTGAGGAAGATGTAGCTTCTCAACCTTAATGTAGCAAAACTGTCAGATCTTTACGATAGTCAAGCACATGCTCTAGTACACATGCCCACACAGTCCCCAGTGCAGGTCATCCATGAGAAGTAAAAACACCTGAGTGTACAGTGCTACTCTTTTTTTACCCCTAAAAACCACTCACCTAAAGTATACACAAAACCTAAGAAATACAGACATTGCTGTTCTGCTTATTTCTTTCACTAACAGAAATAAGCTTCTACACTTTTCCTG
Organism: Pundamilia nyererei; assembly: GCF_000239375.1. Lineage (NCBI taxonomy): Eukaryota > Metazoa > Chordata > Actinopteri > Cichliformes > Cichlidae > Pundamilia > Pundamilia nyererei. The sequence goes on from NW_005187588.1 coordinate 383,501, forward strand.
CAGACTTTAATAAGACTGAAAGTGTATTGCAACTACAGCTGATGTCATCTTGTAGACTTCAGGTAGCAGGTTTAACACACTTTCACACAGGCTTCATTTGTCAGGTTTGGAAGCTACATCGTTGTTTTATAACGTCTATAAATAATAAAAAAAACAGGAAAAAAAATCAATAACTACATGTTTAGTTTTTCACACTTTTTTACACTTTATTTTAAAGCCTAAAGCTACCCATGGCAGCTAGCTTTACTTGATTTAGCTGTCTTATTTTTTTTTACATTACATTCAGTACAGCTTTTTGAGATTACTTTTTACTTCATTTTACTCCAAATTACAATAACTGTATTTTTTGAATTGCTTATTTTGATGTTTTAATATTTTTGCACAGTGTAAAAGGCACAAAAAAAGTCTTGATGCTTGCTCAATCATCCAGGTAAAGAAATATCAAAAAGTTGATACGTCCAGATGAACAGAATCATCTTTCTGGGATGTACAGGGATTTTTTTAGAACTGTACATTTTTTAAATTACATTTGAATTTTTCTGCATTTACAAAATCTTTACTATCACATCCAAATTGTGGTCAGGTACAGCAGATTATTTTTGCTTCATCCAAAGTTGTGTCAGTGTCATACAGATAAAAGGAATCCCAAAGTCACTCAAACAAAGCTTCAGAAGTCCTTTGTGGAGAACAGGCTTTTATGATACATCAGCAAGATTGAAGCCACTCTTGATTAAAACGCATACAACCTCCCACAAGGGGTATTTAGAGGACTAAAGAACAAGATTCTCTGGGATGATTCTCCTGCACATTTCTAAGCACCATCTCTGTTGAGCACTAGACACTGCTTATTACTTATCTAAAACCAGTGACAAGGCAACACGCTGTGTGTGCTTCTCAGCTAAATACAGAGATGTTCCAAATGTAAGTGACTTGAGTTTAGGGCAGTGATTCCTCTTTCTGCTCAACAATGATCTGAAACAGACAGCCATGATAGCGCTAGTGTGGTTTCAGGTCAGGTCAAGGACAGTCTTGAAGTTTAGCCTAAAACCACTTCAATATCTGTGGAGAAAGTTCAAGATGACTGAAGTTGCTTGAGAAATCTGCCAGAAAAAATGGGATAACTGCCCAGACCCAGCTGTGTAGCAATCCAGCGTACAACTTAGACTTACTCTAAAATCTGAAATACTTGAGGCTACAAACTGCTGCCAGAGGGATTCCTTCATATTTCTAAATTAAAGATCAGAAAATGTTTGTGCGAGATTTTAGTTGTTGATCTTCCATTTGCAAAAATGTCTAAAATATGTTTTATGGTTTTATCATTCTCAGTTATTGAGTATGTAGTGTATGCATACACAACAGAGAGGTTCTAAGTGTAAGTGATCTTAGTTTGGTGCAACGACTTACCTTTCTGCACAACAATGAATGGAGGCATACAGCCGAGGCAGCATTAGCATGGCTTCAGGTCAAGTACAGGGCAGTCGTGGAATCATCAAACCAAAGTTCTGGCTCAGCCCACATATGCATTTGTGTAGAAAATTGAAGAGGACTGAAAGAGCTTGAGAACCCTGTCAGGAAGATTGGGATAACTGCCCAGATCAAGCTGTGTAGCAAACTAGCTGACTAAAGACTTACCCAAAAACACTTGAGGCTGTAGTTGCTGCCAAAGGGAATATTCATAGTTCTAAATTAAAGATCAGAATGCTTTAATATTTTTCACTTTTTGATTTTCAGTTTGCAAAAATGTCTAAAATATATCTTGATACATGCTCAATCATCCAGGTAAGTAAATCCCATTCTGTTCATCTGGACGTAGTGTTTTCACGTTTTCAATGGGAGAAACGTTTCGTTACTCGTGACTGACTGCAGGTTTCCCCAACCTTATAAACAGTACATTTGCACAATAACTGAAACCAGCCTACTGACTGAACAATGGGCTGTGAGGTCAGTTCCTTGATCATTAATATGCAAATTGTCATGACCATTGATCAACAAACACCTATTAATGCCCATGAGTATATTAATGATATAAACAATGCTCCATCCAATATAAGTTTTATGTCATAGCTGCCCGTAATTAACAGTATTTTTAATTACCATAATGTTTCTGTAAAGCTTAATCCACCATTCATTATATTATTTTTGATTAAGATGCCACATTACATTTATTTACTTGCGTTTCTAAAGAGAAAACATGTGACGCTTGAATTGATACAAGTCCAGTGTTCTCAGCTTTTGGTATAAAAATGTGCGTTCAGCTGGTTATTTGCCAAATAACTAACAATATAATTATTAGTTTTAAACACTTTCTGAATTATTTGTGTTTTCTTGTTTTGTGATAGGTGGTTTAATACATTCGTTAAACAAGGCAGATGCACAATTTAGGTTTTCGGATTTTCAAAAGTTTTTCAGGCACCACTAAAAAAAGAAAACTGTTTGTTTACTTAAAACTTGTGGTTCAAGGCCTCAGGCAATTACCAAAACTATAAAGTGAGTGTTTTTCCCAACTGAAGAGACCCCAGCGGGTTACAGTAGTTACTTAATGCAATTATTTGCGTTGCATTTATGTGCACTTTCCGTGCTGTCATAGTTTAAAGACAGTTTTCTGTGAGAAACAAGAAAACCAAAGGTATTAGTTTGGAGAGAATGTGGAACGGTCTTTTGGGAATGTTGAGAACAACTGCTGAAAAAGTAATTGACTACCATGCATATATGTTAGATCTACCCATGCAAAATGTAACAGCCTGCATCTGCAATGTGTACAAGCATGTCATCAATATCATCATCTCTGCAGTCACATGACTTTGACCGCATCATCACCTATAAATGATCTCGTCTCACTTTGGATCTCCATTACCACCTTGTTTTTTTTGACACTGCAGTCATAGCTGACTGAGGCAGTGCAGTCATGTTAGATTAGATTAGGTGATGAAATTTTAAAGATTGCCTAAGGGGAAATTGGATAAATTATTACTTGTTCTAACATCAGCAGTTATGGCTCCACATTGGCAATGCTTGTTTGGCTGATTGGAGATGTGCTCCACCCCCACCACCCCACTGCCCTGCAGAACACCCACTCACTTTCTCCCAGTCTCTCTTTCTCTCTCTGCCTCCCTCTCTCTCTTCCGCTCTGTGTTGCATTTATGGGCACACACATACAAACATTAACACACATACCAGCCTTTCAATGGTCTAACCTCCAAAAACACCTTTTCCTGCTATGGGAAATATCTCTGAATAATTCATCACTCATCTCACCTTGAACAGTGTGCTTCTGAATAAAAGAACGTTTTAAAGAGCCTCTCATAGATGCGCACACAATACACACGCGGACGAATACCCACACGCGTTTTGGCTTTCTCTATCATATACACACAAAAACACTCATCAGTATACACATACCGTGTGCTCACACTGCCTACTCCTAAACAGCACTTCAGATAAACTAAGAGCGAGTGGAGGCAGATGAGTTGCTTTGGCAGCCTCAGAATAAGACACATAGACGGGTGAGGGCTTGTCACCATCAAACTGCCTCCTTTCAGACAAGACAGGCTGTCCACATGGCTCAGTCACAACAGCTTAGTGTAGACTACCGTGTTCAATCTACCACCCTGAATGAAACATAGAAATTGGCTTTTTCAGCAGATTCAAAAAGCATGTCTGCTAGTAGCATCACACCGTGTAAAAAGAAGAAAAATAAAAGTGGGAGGAGGGGGCTGAATGATGTCCTTGACATCTTTTACAGCATGGCTTAGGCAGATCTGGGATTATGTAAAACAAAAACGCTGAGAAGATTTTTCCATTTTTCAGATGGAACGGGACACATCTGTATTTTCAGAGCTCTAAATATCGTTTGACCGACAACTTCAGTTTTTGTTGTGGATTAGAGGTTGTTTGTAAAAGAAAAAAAAATTAATGTATGACATACAAAAAGGGTATGTTTTTAGTTGCTTAGCTATTATGTGGTATTTGTCCATCAATATGGCTTAATTTGTCTTCAGTTCAATGTTAAATTGTCAACAAGTAAAACTGTCTGAATAATAGTGGGGGTTTTTGTTGTTAGTGCTGTTGCCTCACAGCAAGCAGGTCTGGGGTTTGAATTCACTGGCTAGCTAGGACCTGTTTGTGGGGAGTTTTCTTGTCTCCAGTTGCCTCCCATTGTCCAAAGCCATGCATGGGTTTAGGTTAATTGGCAATTCTTCTGCAGGTGATTGCAAGTGTGAATGCTTGTCCGTCTTTCCACGTTAGCCTCTATCTATGATAAACTGGTGACCTGTCCAGGAGGTACCCCACTTTTTCCCTATGACAGCCAGGATAGTCTCCAGGCAAAATGATGGATGTACAGTGTTTTTTGACAAAATGGACACCTTACAAGGAAGCAAAATTTCTGAGAACAGCCTCTCTCCCCTATATTCTTTAGCCTAAATTGACTCAGACATGTCTCCATGCTTGTAGGCAAGCTAGCTGGCTAATAGTCCAAGCTACTTGACAGCAGAAGCGGTTAATTTGCATCCTGAGAGAAGTGAGTGATTTCATGAAGACTGCCATGATTTGTCAGTTTCTGTTTGGCAAAGGATGAAACAGCGAGTAGCACATTTCTTTGCAGTTTTATTGGCTCTGGTTTGCGTGTCCTGCTTTGATACCACTGAGCAATCACATAAGAATTAACGCTGGAGAATAAACTAAAGACTTCTGGAAGTCACCACATCTAGCTTCTTTATAAACTTAAAAGAAAAAATCTATAACTTAATCTCTTTTAATAAATTAACTAATTGACACATTTTGTTTTATCTGTTATCTTTTGTGTGGATTTTGGACACACTGTTTCCCCCTGCATGAGCTTTATGCTTAGCTAAGCTGGAGGTTGCTTAAAAATCCTCTTTATAGAAATGAAAATGTTACTAAACTCATCTTATCTTGATATGGCAGTGAATAAGAGTCATTTTAAAAACTTGCCATTACTTCAGTGGATAAAATGCAATTATTGTCTTATTCAACTGATATTTAATTTATGATTTATAGAAATTTCTCACTACTGGGACTGTTTTTTCATTCCTTAAGAACCCATTGCTCATTCTTTGGTGAAGAAGTAAAGCAAATGTTCTGCTGAGAAAACAGTGTTGATAAAACTTAAGTAAATAATGTTTATAATGCTTTCACCCCGTTCCCACACTTCTTTTCCCACATTCCCCTACCCCCAGTATAACCTACGTCCCAGCCCACCAGGTGGATGAACACCGTACTCGACTGTGTTTGCCCCCTCTGGCATCAGTTGCAACAGAAAGCCCCTCTTCCTCACCCACTCTAGCGACTGCTTCTCCAGCAGCGGACCCAGCTGGATCCTCGAGTCACCCGGCTTTGTCTATGCTCAAGCTTTCTTCCTCACTCAAGTTTAAAGCCACAACTCCCGATCCAACTTCAATCAGATCTTCTGCATCCTTCAGAACTCCTCATAAAGACCCGGTCACCACAGTTCCAACCATCAGCCCAGCCTCAGACACGAGGTAATATAAGAGCCAGAGGTCTTAGCCTATTATTTACGGTCACCTAATCCCTTCCCAGTTCCCAGAGTGCAAGATAAACCTGTCTAAAGGTTTATTAGACTTCAAGGCTCCAGTTTTATTACAAGTTGATACATTTGCTGCAGGGAATTCAGACTAAGAAATAGCTATACATTCTTTAACACTTTAACCATAGGCTTTTGATTGCTGTAGCAGCTATGGTTTTATTACTGTAACACATCATTCAGTTACCCAGCTGCTTAAGTCATGCTAATGATCTGAATTATGATCTGACACTTTAATTAACCGTATCCATGAGGAAACAATTGTTTTCAGAATGCAGCCAGCTCAGTGTGAGTCTCCTCCAGCACGTATTTTCTCTTCTCCATTCTTCTGTGTTGTAAAGGCAAAAGCTTCTCTCACTGTTGAATCTCTGAGTTATATTTAGCTGTTCGCTTATGGATCTCAGTGCTGACTGTCAGCGAAAATGAATTGTTTCGCTTCTGTCTGTCCCTGCTTTCACTCTGTCTTCGTACCTCTGCCTTTCTCCTCCCTCCCTCACTCCCATTTTTCTCTGCAGCCTTTTCTTCGCTCTTATCTTTCAATGTGTTGTCTTTGTTTCTTTCTCTGTGTGTGCTTACATCTGTCTTTCATTTCTTTCGCACTCTCAGTCATCTTACACTGGTGTTTTTCTCTTCACCTCATTTTCCCTCTCCTCCCTGCCTGGCGTCTATCCCCCTTCTCCTCGCTCCTCTTTCAACCCTGGTCGAACCATTTGTTCTGCCCTCTTCTGTAACTTAACTGGCTATAGGCTCCTGCTGTGCAGATAGCACCACTATCACTCACATCCATGTGCTTATTACAGCCCTCCACCGTTAAACATATTCATGAAAAATTCTCTGCTTTTGTACCTTTTACTTCCACTTTTGCAGTATATGTGTGTGTGCATATATATATATACACATACACATACACACACACATATGGCAAACATAGAGGCACTACCTCATGATCTCATCTAAATCAGTTTATTTTCTCAAGGCCATCAAACACAAGTGACAATTGGCCAGATGCCTCAGTGTGTCATTAATTAAAAAAAGCTCACCAGTGTGCGCCCCAGTTCTGCTTGTGTGATGTTATTAGATTATTAATTTGTGATTGTTAGATTGGGAATTATCTTAAGCTTAAAGTTTGTTTTTCTCCCAGCAGACTAAAAGCAAATAACATTTAAATTTATATAACACAACACAAAAATGTTGATTCTCACTTCTGAAAGTTATAACAACTTAACAGTTGGCATTTTTTATGAATAAATAAACTGAATAATTCATTCATTTTCTGTAAATCCATGTTATATCAATAGATCACTTATCAAAAAGTCACGTAATTTGGTTGCCTGTGTTTGTGTGCATACAGTCACAGTAAACATAACAACAACATGTAATAGAAACATTTGCAATTAGAAAATGTTGTATAATGTATGTAAATAAAATATGTCTCTTTTTAAAAGGTATGGAGCTATTATGTGGTGAATCCATGTGTGCATGTGCCATGTGCATGTGCATGTGCCATGTGCATGTGCATATCCATGTGCATCCATGTGCCCTCACTGGGCACATGGATGTGAAAAAAAGAATTATGGAGTGTATAAATATTCACAGTGTGTAGTTTAAGAGGTATAAATCTGCATGGATAATAGTCCCAAACGTGTCAATTATACCACAGATTTGGATTCTTTCTTTGTTGGGCATTTTGTTCTTCTCCTATTGTATTTTATATTCAGAAAGGTGCCTGTAAATTTAGATACTTTAAGTCATTGTAGCACAAAAATAATCATTTAAAAACATACATTAAAACCTGTTATATAAAGTAATCTTTTTGTTCATCCCCAGCGGGCAGATAGCAAAATCTCTACCTCTGAAGAGCAAAGATGGAGACATTACAGCAGAGAAAAGGGACAATGTTAATACAGGTGGAATGGCATCAAAGCCAGACGTGGAGATAAAGGTGGATGGTGCAGAAGAAGGAAAGGAGGAGGAGCTTCTTTCTACAGTGTCTTGGGACCAGCCTAAAAGGTTAGTGAATTTGTCATCTAATAATTATCATGAGATATTATTCAGATTATTCAGGCAACTTCAGGTCATGATAACAGCAGTGCTAATGGTGCACAACAGAGTCTACATGCTCATATTTCTTGGGTTTAGAGAAAGCGACTACAGTACAGAATTTCATTTTCAGCTTGCATTTATTGCATTAAAGAATGCGTCCCGCGTTGATACAAAAATTGCACTGCATAAAAAAGAAGAAGAAAGAAATTCATTAAAAAAAACAACTATTCTGTGTCTCCCTATAAGTTTTATTTAACTAAATCATTGAATCTCCATCTGCAACACTAAGCAGCAGAGACTGAAAAAAGCAAAAATACACATTGGATAAATTATGCATCGCTGTTTTTAAGATATGTAAAGTAATGTTAGAACAGTGTTCTCTGCAGTGTTTGGTAATGTTTCTTGCGTTACACTCTGTGTTTCAGTGTGCGACTAACGCGAGCACCAGGTCAGTCCCTAGGTATCAGCATAATGGGAGGTAGAGGCATGGGCCGAAGACTGAGCAGCGGCGAGATGATGAGGGGAGTCTTCATCAAGAACATCAGCCCAGACAGCCCGGCAGCAAGTAATGGGACCCTACGGGCTGGAGACAGGATACTGGAGGTATGCGAATGCCTGGAACTGACATGTGTGTTGGTGTGTAGCAGAGAAGGAGGCGCAGTTATCAGAAATTGCAGGAAAGAGGTGCGTGTGTGTGTGTGTGTTTGGGTACCCAGTGGTGCTTGTGTGTGGTAGAGAGAGAATGTATTGTGCATACTTCATGAGCATGCATTTATATAATACATACTGTGTATGCGGTACTGGAATTCAATATTGTTTGTGGTCTCTGCTGTATTAAAAGGTGCCAATTTGATTGTAATATGACACACTAATGGCCAATTTGTTGTTTAAATGCCCATAAAATGTTATTCGCAGCAGCCCGTTATTTGTTATTGGTCAAAGATTGAAGGTTCAGCTCCACTGTCATTATATAATACAGGACTGCACAATAAAATGCAGTTATACCCCCCTCCGCCATAACATACTTGGTTATTCATGCATTTATCCAATCAGGTAATCATGTAGCAGCAGTACAATGCATAAAATCATGCAAATGGAGGTCAGGAGCTTCAGTTAATGTTCACGTCGCACATCAGATGGGGAAACACAGTCAAATTGACTTTGACTGCGGCTTGATTGATGGTGCCAGATGGGCTGGTTTGAATATTTCTGAAACTGCTGATCTCCTGGGATTTCCATGCATGACAGTCTCTAGAGTTCATCGCGAATGGTGTGAAATTTTTTTTCTGAAAAAGCATTCAGTGAGCATTTCTGTGGACTGAAAGGCTTTGTTGATGTGAGAGGTCAGAAAAGAGCAGTCAGACTGATTGCAGGAAACAGAAAGACAGAAAAACAGTAGCTTAAATAAAAATTCTCTGTCCTTAAAGAAAAACACACATTGTAAGCACAATAGCATCAGAATTCACAACATGTCATGTTGAGGCAGATGGGCTGCAGCAGCAGAAGACTAATGTCAGGTTCCACTCCTGTCAGCCAAGAACAGAAATCTGAAGCTGCAGCGGCGGGCACACACTCACCAAAGTGAAGTGAAGACTGGGAAAACATGCCATTCTGCTGTATTAGGTTTGAGCTGTGTGTACAACACTGCAAGATAAAAGAAATTGTCAACTGTCAGAAATTTTGATATATAATTTTTCACTAGCTGTCTCTTTGAAAAAGACAGCCGACAGCATTGCAAATAAATGGGCATGGCTATTTTAAGGCAGCTTGGATTTTAGATGATCACTGTGTTCTTTAAAAACAGATCTACACTGATCTGATCTGAAATTGTATTCACGTGCAATTTTGTTGATGTTGCTAAGGTATGTGGTGTGGACCTGAGAAGTGCCAGCCATGAGCAAGCAGTGGAGGCCATCCGCAGAGCTGGAGACACTGTGACCTTTCTAGTGCAGTCTGGACAAGACGGATCTCAGGTACAGCACCAAAAATAGCAGATTTTTGGTAGCTTTATGCATCTTGCAGACTCTGTATATTCTGGCAGGCATGCATGAATTTGAGTCTCCTGAGGCTTCAGATTCTTTCACATTGAATCTCAACACTCAGTAAAGCGAAGGTGCAATGCATATTCTATTGGAAAGCCCCACCAGAAGTTGCAGCAGCGTTGTGCATGGGCGTTGCATTATTATGTCTTGTGGACACAATGCATATTAGGTAAAAATGCATTTGACTGACAGAATAAGTAATTATTCAGCATTACGTGTACAGTTTTATAGAAAATAAGACGCCTACTCTGCGTCTTGTGTTTCGCCCACAGTCTCCTGCTCTCATCAACCATGAAAGACTAACTCCAACACTGCTGCCCAACTCACACAGCAGCAGGGTAACACCGCTCTACTTCCTATTTTAAGCTTCGCATTAAGGTTTTTCCTGTTTCAATGGCATACGTAGATCTTATTTCAAATTTACACCAGCCTTGATATAATAGTGCTTTCCACTACTTTTCTAGTATAGACAATCGTGTCCATTAGAATATGAAGTACTGCTCGTTGGAGCTAAAGAGCAGTAGCTACTTTTCATGTTTTTTAAAGGTTGCGACCACATCTTTAGTTTTTGCTGGGAGAGAACACAAGCTGTGAAGTTCTCACTTTGTGTTCCTACACAGTTACTGATATTTAGCTGTGTGTTGCTGTAGTGTATAGAAAATGTTTCGTGCACACTATATTATATATAGATAGATGAGTCATTAACACCTACACAGCAATCCAAAAAAGGAATGGGGAAGCTTCAAAGAGGTTTTTTTTGAGACAGGGATTTCTTTTTTCATAGATATAGAGCTATGTCTGTGTTTCCCCACATGATACTAGGAAGCAGAGAACCTTGGTGGTCTGTTCCTTACTCCTTCCCCTGCAAACCCCTTCATTCCCACCCCGTTTAAGGTTGGTGCACAGTGTGTGTGTGTGACTAAATGTGTGTGTGTGTGTGTGTGTGTGTGTGTGTGTGTGTGTGTGTGTGTTACCACAAGTGTGCCACATTGTAAAAGCACTCTTGCATTTACATCAAACCAACTTCCAGAAACTTAATTAACATGCATTTTTGTACATAGAACCCTTGTAGTCCCTCGCAGCTACCTTGTTTGTTTAAACCCTTTGTTTTTTGCCTTTGATGGAGATGCATGCCTCTAAATAGAGTCAGCGCATTCTTTTGAAGTTATTTTTCCATCCACTTGTAAGTTAGTTGCAAAATAATGCATGATTCTGGTCATCTTTCATGTTATTTTTAGCTGACATTAAAACAGCGTTCATTAATTCATCCTCTTCATCAGTTATTTCCCAGTGCTTTATCAAGCGCACTGAACAAGCCTCAGGGGTAGTCCAACTTATGCCTGAAGGACCCCTGAGGCATCTCAAACTCTCCTTGTTCAATAATGCAAAATTTGTCCCAAGGTACCTTTACCAGCATCCGATAGAATGGATCAGAGAAGCCCTACGAATTTCACAACAGCAGTCACAGGAGCAGCTGAAGATGCTGACGACTCTGGCAGAAGTAAGACTCCTCAAAAGCCTATGTGCCATCCCCATCCATTATAGATTTTAATACTGATAAACATTTTCTGACACTCACAGTTGAATTGTCAAATTCTGGGACATACTTTAGGCCATATGACACTTAAACCACCTGCATTTCAAGCCAGTTTGCATAAATAATGTACCAAGAACAAATTAAAGCCTAAAAAAAAAGTTTTAGAAATATTATTCAAGTATAGCATCATTTGAAAGAGTAACATCCCTCTGTATGAATACATTTTAGTTTCTAAGTAATTTTTTTTCTGTCTCTTTTTTGGCAGGAAAAAAAGCTGTATTCAAATTGCATCTACTGTTTTATTTCTTACGAGCGTAACTATGAGACATGTTACCTCGCCTGGATTAGGGTTATCAGGATCCCACTCTGGAGCTGGCTCTAGTGTGTTTGAGCTTCAGGGTGCTTTATACTATTGATTAGTAAAATAGTGTAAAACTATTAGAAGGAAACTGTGTGTGTCTTGCACATACACACAAGCAAAGAAAATATGAATCCATTCATTAAAGCGTTGCCCCATGATGCTACAAGTGGTTTGAAACACTTTGTATGCATATATAAATCACAGTCATGGCTCTATATTCATTTTTCCTTGCACAGTTGTGCACGCAAGGTGCATACTATCATGCTGTATATAGTCAGAAACACCCTCAATAAGTCCCTTCCAGGCATAATGCAGCAGCCCACACACATTCCCCTCCAGGGTGTAATGCTTTTCCCCATGTCTCCATGTGTCACTCATTACATGTAGTTTGCCACACTTTTTTTGGCTTAACAATCATATCATTCTCCTAACAATTTTCTGTCTGCTAACTGTGTCCTAGAAAAGATGCTTCAGCGTTATGGCAGTCTGTCTGGAAAGCTCCAAATGATTGAGCTAGAGAAGGACCCTGCAGCTCACGGCCTGGGAATCAGCCTCACGGGCAACAAAGATGACTCTAGGGCCCGTATGGGTGTCTATGTGGCAGCTATAGACCCTCTAGGCCCCGCTGGTTTAGATGGGAGGATACAGATCGGGGATGAGCTTCTAGAGGTAAGGAAGACAGGCTATGGGAACAATATGGAAGAATGAGTGAGTAGGGATTAACAGATTAATGGTGTGAGATTGAAGACTCCAAGAATGGGTTGAGCCATTGGAGAGAGACAAAATAGTGAAGTCAAAAATTAAAGCAGGAGAAGAATAGAAGGGAGTTGGAGACATGGATGAGAGCGTTGAGTACCTGCACAGTAGATTTATCATGCAAATTACCATTTGAATGATAGTTGGTGCTGGGCCGGATTTTTGTAATGAACAACCGTGTAATAGAGATGAGGAGGAGAGTAGTGGGAGAGGAGCAGCTGATGAGTCGGCGGGGGAGGAGAGGTTAGAAGGAGATGACAGAAAGGAAGATTAATGTAGAGGTGAATAGAGGGGGAAAGGCGTTGTTGGATAGGAACTACATGACGCTGTGTTTCTTCTAGATTAACGGTCAGATTTTGTACGGCCGGAGTCACCAGAATGCCTCCGCCATCATCAGTAATGCTCCATGTAAAGTCAAGATCATTCTCATCAGGTAACATGATTGCTTTTTGGTTTTACACACTAAAGGTTTTTGTAACCTGCTTCTGGAATCATTGGTGTTGTTTTACCAGAAATAAAGCAGCTCTAGGTGAAACGGTCCAGGGACTCAGGAAAGACTGTGAGGACACGATCGACTCCCAGACTGACACTGGAGGCTGTGGACAAATCTCCAGTGACATTGAACACATTATTCTACCTCAGGTACAATACATCCAGTAGGTCTTTGGCTAACCACTGTCAGTTGTCTGTACTGCAGTTGCACATTTTTGTGTGTCAAAGGCAGCCTGATAGCAGGTACTTTTGTATCAAAATCTTGATAGATAGACGAGTATCTGTGTAATTGTACAAAATGAACAACATGTAACTTTAATCACAAAAACACATTTTGCAGACGTGCTGTTATTGGTTTCACTAGTCTCATATTTCCATCTCCGTACCAATATTCGCCTCCATCCATCTCTCATACCCAATAGTACTGCCATCCTCTAACTCCCTTCTCAAGTTCATTCATAAACTTCAACTGGTTCAGAATTCTGCCGCTTGGAGCATCACCAGACCTCCCTGCATTAGTCATGTCACGCCTGTCCTTCAGCAGCTTCACCGGCTCCTGGTTAAATGTCGTATTGATTTCAAGATTCCGCTCCTCACCTTTAAGGCAATCCATAACCTCCCTCCGCAGTACCTCTCTGAACTCCTCACTGTCCCTTCTGCCCTTTTGACTACACTGGGATCTACAACCTTCAGTTTCTTTGCTGCTCGCCTCTGGAATCCCGTCCCACCAGACATCTGTAACACTGACTCTCTTAACACTTTCAAATCCCATCTTAAGTGTGCCGGTTTAGCAAATTTGGATGAGCAGGCTGTATGGCTGAGAGCGGCTGGCCCGGGTTCTAGTCAGACCTGTCCGACCCCTTTCCTCTGGTTTCCTGTCACTCTTCACTGTCTGTCTAATAAAGCCAAAAAATCCCATCTTAAAGCACACCTCTTAAAACTGGCACAGTCATTTTTTACATATGAGTATTATTGTGTTTAAGTTTGTTTTCTTACATAGTTGCTTCTCATTCCAGGATTATGCAGGTCTTGGCCTTTGCTTGGAAGAGGATAATTCTAAGGGAGGACTGGTGGTCACGTCCCTGATCCAGCACGGCACTGCCAGCAAGGTATGACATCGTCAACAGGATCATATGCCCGTATATCATCTATACTATTTATAAGTATCTATACTATGTAAGCCTTTTAAGTAATTGAATCATTTTCAGTTTTCTTTTTGGTTCTCTCTGAGCAAATTTACTCTGTAATTTTTAAATGAATAAAAATGCTGTTATTAATAAATATGTATTATTCCTTTTTTACCCACAAAAGTAGAATCGATTGCAATTTTGGCCTTCACCAGGGCAGAACTCGTCTCATAACATATTTGAATTATAAAGGGTTTGTACAAGTCTGATGTGATGGTTCTGCCATCTTGGCATTATGAATATTATGTGAAACAGATGATGGTTGCCATTTTTTCAAGTGATGTCATCATGTACTAATACGTTTTCATGTCCGGCCTAAGGGAACAGTTATTCATATATTTGTCCAGAGGGTGTGCTTGATTTTTAATCACACTCGCCCACCATCTTTCTTCTACACACTCACTTTCATACATTTTGCTTATCTTACATATTTTATTCATGTCTCTTTATGCAGGATGGCAGGATAAAGGTTGGAGACAGAATCGTAGCAGTGGGTGATGAACCCGTGGCTGGACTGTCAGTAAAAAAGGTGCAAGCACACATGCGGGCTGTGAAATATATGCTCTTCAAGGTCAAGTTGATTTAATGATTTATGACTCAGCTGTCTTTTTCGTATTCAGGTGTCCAGTTTGATTCTCAAACACCGGGTCACTGTCAAGCTCTCCATCAACCGTTCCAAGAGTCTCTCCTCCTCCTCCTCTTCTTCTCTCCCTCTCCCTACCTCACTCTCCAGTCCCCGCTCACTCACTCCAGTGTCCTCTCTAAGCCTTCCTGTCGCCTCCTCCTCCTCTTCGTCTCTAAAACCCTTGCAGACCTCTCCAGTGGAACGGTCTGATTGGCCAGGATCAGCTCCCACAACTTCCGACCCTGTCAGCTGTCCAATTGTTTCAGGAAAGGAAACTACCATAGAGATTTATAAAGGAAACCTAGGCCTGGGTCTCAGCATTGTAGGTGGATGTGACACTCTGCTGGTGAGAACAGCTAAATGATTTTTAACATAAAGATTTCGTTATTCATTATTTGTCCTTGTGACATGAAGGTGACTTTATATAATTTTTGTTTATGTTTGCAAATAAAAAATCCACAGATGGAAGCAAAGTTTGTACTCGAATTAGGCCAAAAAGTTGTGCATTTGTTTGTTTGTTTGTTGTTTCAATATTCAGTTGTGGAGTTGTGTAATGATGGAAGTGGTTTCTGGTTTTTACACCAGGGGGCAGTAATAATCCATGAAGTGAACGATGGAGGAGCAGCACAGAGAGATGGTAGACTGCAGGCTGGAGATCAGATATTAGAGGTATAGCAGTGATACATGTGCACACAAACACCAGAACAAACAGCAGTGCATGTGAATAAGTTATTTCTAACCGCACAGCATTTATTTTTATTTCTGTTTGTTTTTGCAATATTTTTCAGTATGAAGAACGCAGCCGTGATGTATCTGTGTTCTTTTTTATTCATGCACTATTTTTTTCCAATTCAGAAACTCATTTTTTGGGAATTCAAACTCAGATTGCTTTGCCAGATATAACAGAATCAAGCTTCAGTTTATAGTGAAAACAAGAAAGTCACAGAAATGAAACAAACAAACAAAGAAAACCTGAAAAAAATAAATCTGCCTTAAAAATTGTTTACTCACATGATTTAAAAGCGAGGGTTTTAAGGTACACTGCTGGTTACAAGCTCAAAAACCTGTTTTTATAGAAAATGTGGTTCCCAGGAGTTAAAAATAAAGACCTATCCTCAGGGTTTTATTTAAGGTCCACTACTTTTTGCTCCTTATCTAAATGAAACTGGGCTGTGATGCTTTTACACTAATAATACCATCTTGGATGCTACTGATCCCCCTAAAACCTTCTCCAGGGGACTGCTTTCAGTCACTTCAGAATATCAGTCTTTAATTTGAAGTTTGTACTAAACTCCAAAATGAAAAAAATATATATATATGTACAAATGTTAGAGAACAGATTGTCCTACAAAACACATGAACATCTTGCTCAAAAACTGGATTCTGGATAAATTCGATTCTTATACCACTACACTACCTACTATTTAAAAACAAACAAACCAAAAAACAGACAAATGATGATATTCAGTGTGCAGCATATTGTGCACGAATAACTATAAAGATAACATCTATGCAAAGATATTTAACATCTTTGCTGTTGTTTAGAGGTCATTTTCCTGATAACAGCTCATTGGAGAGATCATCACACAAACACTGAATTGGAAAACTGGCTTCCAGCCCTGTACGCATCACTACTAAACAAACTGCAGTACGACTCGAGAAACACTTACAGAGATACTTGTTGAACTGAGAGACTGTAAAGCTCTGGTAGCTTCTGTCATCTCTCCTAGTTAAATAGAGCAAATAAAATAAATAAATACAAAATTCTAATAATAATCGTCTATTTATCTTACCACTTATCCAAATTAGAATTTGCAGAGAGGCTTGAGCCGGTCTCAGCTGTCATAGAATTAAAGCGTTAGTACACAGAGGATAAGCAGGATTTCTCCAGGCAACTACAGAGATACGAAGTGCATATTAAAAGTATACGTTTTTACCTGGGCACATCACCATGGCTGCAGGCCTAACCTGCTACGGTTTAGGTTATGTTCACAATAAAGTCACCACCAAGAAAATAGTGTCAGCATTCCTGGAATTTCCATGTAGACTAACAAGCATTGCAGTCTTTATTTCTATGCAGCTTTATTCCTCCTTCCAATTTTACACCAATTTTATTGTTATATAAAGATTAATATATGATACTAAAGCAGAGCACCTAGAGCATTTGTATTTTTATAACTATACGCTATAATAATATCTGTAATCCATCAGATTCGCGTGTGATTTAATGATAGAGCTCTCATACTGATACGTCTGTTCACTTACATAATTGGCATTTTTCCTGCTTTCTTTTCAGTTTCAAATAGTCTAGACATTAAGGCACACACATTCACGAAGTGCTTTTAATGATGCACTTCTATTCAGTGCTTTTTCTCACACACACACTAACGCTGTATTGAGTGCAGCAGCTCTGTTGCTTTCAGTCTGTATTGTGTGTTTTATCTTACTATGTAAAATCAGTTACTTTTCTACTTTTCTACTAGCAGACTCTTCAATATTTTATATTGGTCATATATTACTGCCAGTATAACACACCCTTACTTACATTGGTAGACCACGGGTTAGCTTGTCGAGTTCATAACCACCATCATGTGACTGCTTAGCCTAATGGCAGTGTTAGGGTAAGCTGCGTAAGGAAAAGGAAGCTGCTAGAAATAGAAAAACAACCACACACTCTCATCTCCACACTTGCAGATAATTACGCAATCACCAGTTAATTTAACAATCATTTCTGAACTGTGAGAGAGAAACTGACATAGGTACAAATGCCACACCTCAGACCTTCTACCGTCAGTGTTAACTACTGCACAGCCTGATTTGTATCCACTGAAAGACTTGTTCCTGTACTTTTTTTTTTTTT
>NW_005187588.1:404017-448042 GCF_000239375.1 Pundamilia nyererei
ACTCCAATCTGAAAAGTTTATCATATTATTGTTTTGTAATATGTGTTCCTGTACTTCCTGAACAAACAGAATGTATTTTCATGCATCTGTTCCCCTGTTTCTCTCACTGTCACTGTCTTCTAGGTAAATGGCATAGATATGCGGCAGGCCAGTCATGACGAAGCTATTGCCGTGCTACGGCTCACCACCCAGCGTGTCCAGCTGTGCGTCTTCAGGCACCAGGAATCCTACAGGGAGGAGGACCTGTGGGATGTGTTCAGCCTGGAGCTGAGGCCTCGTCCTGGAGAAGGACTGGGCTTCACTACTGTGGGGAAGAGGTACAGTCAGGATGCTTTTATCAAGTTAGAAACCTCCAACTTGGTATGTTCACAGCAGGTTTGAGCCTGTGTTATCTAACACTGTGCTTTCAAGTACAACAAAGACAAAATCAAATTTTGTTCAGAACCATCGTGTTCGCAACCTAGGTGATGTCACCTGCTGAAAGAGCCTGAAGTCTAAGAGGCTGATGAAGTTGCTAATATATCGGCTTCAAATATAACATATGGCAAGTGGGAGTACTCCTCCTCGCAACTTCTGAAGATGAGAAATAGGTTAAAAATAAATAAATGTGACTTTGTTAGTGAGTGATTAGTCTTGTTGCCTATTTTTACCACAATTTTATTCTTAATCAACTTTTGTTTGTAAGCTGTAGTTAGGCTGGTTAGTTAGTTTAAATTGCAGAATACCTGTTCCTTTTAAATATAATTCCGAAAATTATATTCTAAAAAAACAAAAAACCCTTTATAGACCCTAGTAGATTGACTGTTTTCATGGCAAACTCCTTTGACGTGTTCTGTAACTACTTCACAGACCTCTCCAGCATTCGATAATTACCATAAAGGTTAGATAGGGTCTCACTGCAAAGAAGTCGCAAGACGCATCATTTTCCAAAGAGCTCGGGTGCCAATTTTCTCGCAGCTTTATGTTTTTGCACAATCAGGTGTGACATTATGCAAAACAGCCGGTGCACAGGTCACATTATTTATAAGCCTGGGGCAGGCACAGCTTTTGACCTCTGTTTTCTTCCAACAGTAATGACACTGGCATCTTTGTGTCAGATATCATCAGAGGAGGTGTAGCAGATTCGGATGGCAGGTTGTTGCTAGGCGACCAGATTCTGTCAATCAATGGGGAAGACGTGCGTGCAGCATCACAGGATCGTGCACACACGCTTCTGCAGGTCTGCCGTATTCACAGTTTATAAACAAATGCACATAGATAGGCATTTTTATGGCCGCGTCATTATGTGAGATGTGTCACTTTGCTCTCAGAGTTGCAGTGGAGGAGTCCACCTGGAGGTGGCTCGTTTTAAAGCCGGGGTGCAGTACACACTGCGGAGTCAGGTAAACCGCTTATTTCTTTAGTGATATGATTCCTAGTGAAATTATAGTTCAGACTGTAGTTTGTAGGTCAACTATTGCGTTTATACACCTATTTTAACGATATTACTCTGTGAACGTAGGAGTACCTTAAGTTGTGTTTTATCCAGAGCGAAGACTCTGACTGCTCCACGCTTACACCCTCAAGTGTATGCGATGGTTCTTTTGGCCACCAGAGGGAGACAGATAACAAAATAGAGAGCTACAGTGAGTGTCAACTAAGTTCTCGAGTATCGTCTGAGTTACAATGTTGAGTCCAACAATTTGCTTTGAATGGAAAATATACTCTTGCATCTTTTTATCCATAGTTATGTGTCATTCTCTTCTGCAGCATTCAAAGACTCTGACATCAGAAAAGTGATAATAAAAAAGGTAAAACACTCTTATAGTAATAAAAGCAATGTCTTTTTGGACCCCATACTGTACTGGAGAAACTGAGTAGTGATAATTTAACTTATTTTTAGAAGTTACAAATTAGTATAAATTAGTTATATACTGAAAACAACCTGCTTCCTGACTGGATATCATGCTCCTGTAACGTTGGGTGTTTATTTTATGCTCGAATCTGCCATTTGGAAAGGTTGCAAATGTGTGTGTTTGTGTGTCTGTGCGCAATCACTCCAGGGTCCATACGACTCCTTGGGCATCAGCGTAGCTGGAGGAGTGGGCAGTCCCCATGGCAACCTTCCTCTTTTTATTGCTACCATGGATACCAATGGACTTGCTGCCAAAACACAGAAATTACAGGTGGGGAGTGACCATGTATATACACCAGTGCGTGCATGCATGTGTGTCTCATGTATGCTTCACATACGTGTGGACTGGGCCTTAAATAAGGAAAATTGCACTTTCTTACTCTTACTGTGTCCCTTAGAGGCTGAAACATCTGCAAAAAGCTGTAAACTTAGACTCTCTGGTATGCATTGATGAATTTAAGGGAATCATAAAAAATAAGGTGAAGGAGGCACAAGATACCTTTTTCTTTAGAGGTGACTGTTGTTTTACTGTGTATTCTTCTGTAATCGCAGAGTGCAGGAGTCATTTAGAATCTGAAGAGGCTGTTTTTCCTGGTTAACTAAAGGTTACCAAAATGAACTTTTCCAACACTGAGACAAATATATGGACTGCCTTGACTGTGTTACATATTTATTGGAATAGAAGTCGATATTTTTACATCATTTTCTTCCTGAAATACATCTCATAAAACAAATATAAAGGTTGGAATAGATCGGGATGCAAGGGGCAGAGGACATAAATGTTTCTCCATGATCAAATTACAGACACATGTAACATAAAATGCATTTTAGACATAAATATTGAAAATGAAGTGACATACCAAAAGTAAACCTTTATGAAATCCTGAAGAAAAAAGATAGGGACAGAAAAGAAAAGGAGACTTTGTAGGCAAAAAGGAAAAGGGGGGATAGTGTTAAGTCTAGGACAAATGTGTGTTTGTGTGTGCATCATCTAGACGGGAGACAGGATCCTCAGTATCAATGATGTTTCCACTGAGGGAATGACTCATGTCCATGCTGAAGCCCTGCTCAAGAACACCACTGGAACCATCATTTTGCAGGTACTGTCACAGTGAGACATCCAGTAACTGATATGTAATGCCTGTAAAGGCAGTAAGTTTCTGTGCGATAACGTCAGCAGGTTTTAGTTCTGTTTTGTCAGAGAAACACAGAAATGGTTCACAGCCAGCTCCCCGTAGGGCTTTTTATCTTCTTCCATATTTCCCCAAGACATAATTTTACATACAGACAACTAAAAAAAAAGAAGTCTTTAACAAAAAGGAGGCCCTTCATTATCAGCATTTTGCACAGTCAGTGTATGTTAATTTCAAGACAACAGTGTTTATGACATTGATTTCACACCTCTAAAAAGACTTCTGCTGTAAGGGAAAAAACTATATTTGTATCTATGGAAGCGCATGTCGCTTGTTTTTGGCAAGTATTTTGTGTTTAAAATAAACATCAAAAGGTTTTAGACTTGTATCACTCCTACTCTGGTAATATTTGGATGAGCATAAGACCGCTGTTGCATTAATAAGATATTTGATCATTGTCCAACTATAGAAATATTAACTTTTTGCAGAAATCCTGATTAATCTGTTGTTAGCACAACTTCTTCTGGATAAATTTGCAATGCATCAGTTTTGCAGATTTGTTTGAGAAGCTTGTATTTTTTGTAGACATGTACTATACACTAGCTCAAATGTTACACGTGTTCTGTTATAATGACTTCTCCTGTGTTGGTTTCATTGTTCTTTCATTGTCTTTTATTGAAGTGAAACTGGCACCTCATGTAGAGTGGTCTGCCAGATTGCCTACTCAGCACAAATAGGCATTTTCAAAGTGATGCTCTGCATACTCCTAAAAGAAAGCTGTGAAGAAAAGCACTCCTGTCTTGCTGATGTCAGTCAGGAGAAACTCACTGTTCTCCAGAGTAATCGCATAAAATAATGAGATATATTTTTAATTACATGTTACTGTCACTATTTGTAGATGTTATGCTATTCCTTGGATTCAGGCTGTCCTGTCCTGCTTGGATTCAGGCTGTCCTGGTCTTTTCGTGTAGTCCTAAATGGCTAAAACCTTTACACTTTGCACTCATAACATGCTGTTTGTGTGAATCTATGATTGTCTAGGTGGCAGCAGCTTCTCAGGGATGCAGCACACAGAGTAACAGCGATGTGCGCGCATGGTCATTAGGCCAGCCGAGCAGCCTGCCCTGCTTTCACAACAGCCTCTGGTAAGAAGTGGTTCGGCTAACAGTGTCATTTCGTTGTTCTTCTCTCCACTTTAATTAATGAAGAAAGACAAAAGCAGGCCTCAAACTTTACTAAACAGTTGGTGCAACACTTGTTTTTAAATGCATGCA
The DNA here is from genome assembly GCF_000239375.1 of Pundamilia nyererei. Classification (NCBI taxonomy): domain Eukaryota; kingdom Metazoa; phylum Chordata; class Actinopteri; order Cichliformes; family Cichlidae; genus Pundamilia; species Pundamilia nyererei. The sequence goes on from NW_005187588.1 coordinate 408,319, forward strand.
CATCGGCGCCCTCAGAAGCCAACATCCATTGTTTCGCATCGTATTCTTTACAGCGCTCGCATGTATAAGACCATCACTCTGGAGAGAGGCTCCTCAGGTCTCGGCTTCAGCATTGTAGGAGGTTTTGGCAGCCCTCACGGAGACCTGCCTATCTACATCAAAACTGTCTTTGACAAGGTGAGAAAGCATCTGCCAGGTCCCCTTTTGTTGTGAAAACCAAAGAGTTTTAATGTTGGGAAAGACAGTTTAGCAGCAGTCTGTATGTCACTCACTGAGTCACTCCCTCACATCTTCTCATAGCGTTTTCTCTGTTCAAAACAAAACTTTCTCCAATCATCAGCAATTCGGGTAAAAAAGCAGGCAGAAGGCAGTTTCACCGTGTGTGGTTTTACTTTATATGCGTTGTTGTTTTGTGACTACCTATGTAAGCCACATAAGAGACAGAGATTCTTGTGTGGTTTTAAGTTATAGTGCCTTTTTTGTAATTCAACACCAAAAATAGCAATTTGTCCCTAACGGCAATGCTCAATGTAAGAAACAAAGCAAAAAGGCCACAGTTATAACTTGTTAAATAGCTTTTGCTCTGTAACAGGTGGTAAACTCTTAGTGCCATGCTCTAGTAAACTGCATTATGTCAGTTTTTGCATGATTGCTTTCCTTTGTTTTGTTTCTTGATTCTATTTCTGAGCATCTGTTGCGACCAATTCCTTTGTGATCATTACAAACATTCATTTAACCTCACATTCATTCTTTTCTCCTAACATATGTGTTGCCATATTAGCGTTTAAAAGCTCTTGTTGACTTTGTACTTCAGGGTGCAGCCATTGAGGATGGCAGGCTGAAACGTGGCGATCAGATAATTGCTGTTAATGGACACTGCCTGGAAGGTGTGACCCACGCTGAAGCTGTGGACATTCTGAAAAAGACCAAAGGAACTGTCGTCCTCACCGTGCTCTCATGAGACAACTGCCCACTGTACCTCAATTTAATGACATCTTCCTAAAACAGCTCTGGAAGGCTGTGGTTGTTTCCTATAAAGCTGTAGAGTGATTCTCCTCTTGTAGAGGGCACTCTACATGTCAAAACAATACATATAATTATAAGAAGAGTATTTATTTTAAGTCTAAATTAAATTGCATTTAATTTGTGAACTCTACCTCCAACTGCAAACACAGCTTTGTTGTATTTACACTCAGTATTTAAAAATATAGCAGAGCATGTCCAGTTAAATCCACTTAAGGAGCCGGGTATTGGGCCGCCAAGGCCTCCATCTTGGGCTTTGGGGATTGGATGCCTGAGTCCAGTCTGAGTCCCTTCAGAATGACCACTAAGCTCAGTCATTCTGGAGGGACTCAGAGTAGAGATGCTACTCCTCCAGCCCAGAAGGCCTAGAATGCCATCTAGGTGGGGCTTTTTGTGGCATGTCTAACTGGCAGGAGACCCCCAGGGTGGACGCAGGACACACTAGAGAGATTGTATGCCTCAGGTGGCTTAGGAAAGCCCCAGCAAGAGCTGGAGAAGGAAATAGCTGAGGAGCACCTGAGACCCTGACCCAGATGAGTGGAAGAAAATGGTTGGATGGATAGTTTAGCATTGTTGTACATTATTTTTCATGTAAACACACTCATCAATACGTTACGTGTTCATACTGATATATATAATTGAAGCCTCAATTGACAGCAGCCTAGTGCTGGATTTTGATTATTACTTTAACAAACAAACAACTCCCAAGACTCAAAATATGCCAACTGCTTCTGCCAATCTTTTGTATGGCAATAGGATGTCTGCTTTGAAAGACTGTTGTACTTTTCTTTTCATTGTTGTGTTCGAATAATTAAAAATGTGTCATGATTTCATGAATATTGAATGTCTTAAGTGGCATGTTGATAATTAGCAATGATAACCACCTTATGTTAAACGGGACAGAGAATAGGAAAAAAGGCATTTTGCTGCATCTGTTATAAGCAGCTGCTGAGTATCGACTGTTATTTACCAGTGTAGTATTAATCAGTGTTTTCAAAGTCTTCAACTTTAGCAGCTGTTTTTTTTAGGACTTGATTTTTGATGTTAATAGTTCAGTGTGAAATTAGACACCGTCTCCGTTTTATATAAATTTATTTACCTGACTTCACACGGCTGTGATACTTATGTTTTTGTCGCTGTAATTAATTTCATTAATATAAGAAGTCACTTCACACTTACACACATGGATGCACACACTCGTTTTCATATCTTAGTGAGGACATCTAATTGACATAATGTTTTCCCCAGCTGCTTACCCTAACCCTAACCATCATTTGTATTTGTCCTCACAAAGATATATAAACATGGTGCACACGCACTGGTATTGTGTAACCAAATGTTCTGTAAGTGATCTTATTAAATGTTATTTGTTAAAATTTTGTATCCAAAACCTTTTGAAGTTCAGGACCTTGTGTTTCTGTTTTTCTTACCTTCTGATTTATCTCCGGATGCAATGTGTCAGTGAAAGAGACGTTTTATGTTATGAGGGGTTTTTTTTCATCTTTTTTATTAATGAATATCAACAAGTTATATTTTGTGATTTCTCTCACCGAGTAGGATAAACCTTTTTTTCTTTTTTTTTCAGTTTTCAAATTTCACACATGCACACCACACACCAGTATCTGAGAAAAGCTCTGAACTGTTTAACAAGGACAACTGAGCTGAAAGTCACATTTTTAATGGATAGAAGAAGCAAGAGTCTTCTTTTCTTTTTTCTTTATTTTATGTTATTTTTTTGCATATTTTTTGCATGTTTCCAAACCAGTGAACTGAATTTTGCCTTGGAGGTGTTTTCCTGTAGCGGTTATGCTCTGTCTTTATCCCTCTCTCGCACTTTTTCTCCACCTTTGTCTGCCATGAGTACGTATGCGGCATCACTCACGTTTAGTCAAGGTGACAGGATGAAGTGCGTGCCGTGCTTGGAATGACAGGCAGCTCTGAATTACGGAGGAGTCGTAAGGAGAGGAGAGAAGAAGGGGGATGAGCTAGATTAGAGAAAAGGCAACATTTTATAGAAGGCGGAGAAGATCAGTCTAAAGTTTGGACAAAGACGTTTTAAAGCTGAGGTCCGACAATCACAGAGGAAGAGGAAACCTGTGACTTTTTTTAAAGGAAAATACTCAGTACTTTCACTTTAATTACCAGAGTTACTGGTGACAACTTGATAAACAATACATTTGCACACAAATGTCTCATTTAGGAAATAGGAGGCATCTAGGGAGATCCTGTCTGGAGCCTCGGCATTAATCAAAGCCATCTGTTCACATTGCAAGCTTTATTGAAACCCAGCCATCGCGGTCTGCTTTATCCTTCTCCAGATGAACAATTGCTTCCCTGCTGGCCCAAGGAGAAATGGAGAAACGGTGTAATGCTTTTTTTTTCTTCTTTTTTTTGCATTTCACTTGGATCTTTGCTATAATATAAGAATGATAAACATCATATTTGGTAGTATTTTTTTCACATCGACAAACATTTGACCCCTTCGGATTTCCAGTTCCATACAAATAACTGACAGGGAAGCAGATGAAATTACATCTATTTTTTCTTCTTTTTTCTTTAAGAGGAAGCAAAAGGACTTATCTGCTGTTTTTTTTTTTTGTTGTTGTTGTTGTTGTTGTTGTTGTTGTTGTGGTTTTTCAAAACCAGCCTCAAATTTCATGACAAACATTTTTAAGGGGAAGAGGTCCAGCCACAGGGAACAGGACTTTTTTTCCTACCCTTAGTCATACACCATGTAGCACAGTAACTTCTTTGGCTGCAGAAACTGCTATGCATTTTTTCTGCAGATGACTTTCATGAGAGCATGCTTGAAAGGCACTAATGAGCCTCTCTCTCTGGAGGATAGCAGTGGCCAAATGATTGTTCTATGTGTGACTGTCACATCGATCCATATTCATAAACATAGGGGACCGTGTCTTTTTGCTGTCAGTGTAACCTGGTGATACAGAAAGTACAGCCAACTCATGATGGGTCCAAAAAGTCTTCTTCTCCATCCTTTCCCATGAGGTCCTTTTTCAAGATATCAGCATGCACTGCAAAAATATCCTTTGAAATTCACTCCAGTCAGTGCTGAGTGTTAAAATCTTGATTCCCATAAAGCAAAATGTCCCAAAATACCCCAAAAGGAAGAGTTAGGTGCCACTAAGTCCACGTCATTCCCATTAAATGAGCGAATGAGCAGGGCTGAGTTGGCATTTGGCACACAGACACAAAAAAGCGTGCACGGTGGTGTGGCTTATATTCAGTGACATAGCCTAGAGCAAGAAATAGTTAGACCTAATCATGAAACAGCAGGCAAACACTGGATGACGTCATCCGATTATGAGTTTGAAAACCGACCGAACAATGCTAATTAATTAATTAGTTAGTTAATTTTACATACGGATGTTAAAATACAAGGGTTTCCTCTACATATCATATCTACACACACCAGTACTTGGATTAATTTAGCAATAAATTAATCCAAAAAGAAAGTAAATTTCAAGTGATGAAAGTAGTCTACTGTGTAGTTTTTACAGAAATCTTTTTAACGCTTGTTCAATAAACCACTGAATTTCTCACGGTTCACAAAAGCTTATTTCTGAAAAATTTTTAGATACTCTGAATAAAAAAAACATGTCCGTTTTTAAATGTCCGTTGATCACCCTCGGCTTAAAAATCTTCAAATTTGGGGACACTGTGGTTAAGTAAGTGTTTGTTTTGGGATGGGGAGTTTCTGCTGAAAATGCAGCTTCACATCAAAAAGATCAGACAGCATCTCCACCCTCCACCTCCATGACGCCCTTGCTGTAGGTACGAGCTTGAAGACTTGCTGTAAGCCTCCAAAGTTGCAACGTAGGATCATAAATTGTGCATACTGTGCGCCTTCGTGGTAATTAGGCATGCAGTGACAGGTGGCCGCCTTTTGTGACAGACAGGACAGGATTATTTATTTATTCAAGACAAACGATATTATGTATGTAAAACTATCACACACACAAAAAAGCCACAGTTATAAAAATTAAAAGTAATAAATCTGCGCCAAAAGGGCAAACTAGTCTTACAACTTGAGGGTACTCGACCGCTGCTTTGTTTTTTTTTAATAGCTTATAGGTGTGGACAGTGTAGCAGTTTTACGGTGTCATGAAGATTTAAAATTCCACGGTGCGCTTAAAGTCATATTATGTTTTGTCTTTGATATTCCCTACATGCAGTTTAAAAAATTAGGATACGAGTGTAAATGAAGAAAAAAAAAACCCGATTTCCTCCTTTCGCAGTAATCCTTTAGATCCACTTGAGGGCGGTACATCTGCTGTTTTGAACACATGGAAATTTGCATGGGCTTGATTTGAGAAGTAACATTACGTCTAAGTGGTGTGATTTGCCAGTTGGCCTGAGGCTTGAGACAAGCAAATTTATGCCTGCGGCAAAAAAGGCCTGTGGTGTTTTCATAAAATACTGCTTGTTCACACAAAAACAGAGTGAGTTAAAAGTTTAAAAAAATGAAAAGGAATAGAAGCATATTCCTATAGAAAGACATCATTTCATCTGCACGGATAAACTTATATTTGTCAGCTGAAAATGGGCAGCGAGGTGGAGTCACTAAATAGTGTAGCTCTGACATGTAGCTTTGGAAGGTTCAGTCCCAGTAGCTGCTCCTATGCTTGCTGTGTACTTATCTGAGCACTGGATATCAGCTCTTGCAGTTATTATAATCTTGGCTGCAGTCTGAAAATCTACTGGATGTGCTCAACAAAAGATCCGCCAGACCCTCTCCGCCTTTCAATTCATAAATGCAGACACACAATTATGCCTGGGCTCAAAACCAGTTCACCTTTATTAGAAGAAATGGAGGAATAATTAAAAAAAGGAAAACAAGGCAAATTTATGTATGTAAATGTTGGGTCCTCTCAAGATGATCAAAAATGTTAGACAACGGACTGTGATTTGTCCAGCCTGCGGTCTTCCTCTGAGTAGCGTCGGTAAGTTTCTGCCAACAGCGGCTCCAGGGCCTCGGCAGAGCTGTAAGAGTGAGAACGCATGGCGCAGGCTATGACGATACCAACCACCACCACAACCAGCACAGCAGCAATAACGGCTACGCTGATGATCTCAGAGAGAGTGAAGGTACGAGCTATGAGGGAAAAAAGCGGACGGTTATGAGCAATTCCTGGATTTTGTGGATCTGCACATGCTTACACGTTCTCTGCTTCTCACCCGGCCACTGGACCTCATATGAGTATCCCAGGTTTTCTGGGGCAGGCACAAACATCTCAGCATTGGTGACAGGCGGCCAGAAAGGAACCATGTTGAACCTGCGGTTGTGTCCAATGGGAGCGTTCTCATCGGGGTAAACAGTGTCACCTGAGAGAGTGAAGAATATGTCAATCCATCCATTCATTCTCCAAAGTGAATTTTGTTGTTTGAATATTCGCAAAGGTGTACCCGGTTGATGCCTGCGGAGCCACTCGTCAAAGACTGCATCGGTAAAGGTGTGAAGCAAGACAAAGATGGGATCATTGGGCGACAGGTGAGTCTGTCCACCCGTCCCGTTGAGGAAGAGGTGGGCCAGATTGTGAAGACTGCGGATCACTGGGTCGTACATCCCCTGGGGGGCGCTGTAGCCTTGAAATTATGGAAGAAAAAAGGAGAGAAAAAAGGAAAACGTTTAATGAAGACTCTGATTTACCAAAATTAGGAACAACAAATGTTGTGTTGGAGCTAACCATATGTGCATGTGGGTGGAGGATTGAGTGAGTGTTTTTCTGGCTTTGTGTTTCATCTATACACTCACACAGTATTCAGCAGCTTTATTTTCTGAGCTGAGCCCAAGTGAAACTGAATATTTCCTTGGATTGAGTTGATGGGAGAATGCTAAATCTCAACTACTGCTTTGGCTCTAACCTATGAGTCATGTTGAATGTGGATCACCTTCGATGGTGTTCCTGAAGCTCTCGGAGGAGGTGGAGTAGTAAGGAGGGGTATCAAAGGTGTTGATCTCCAGACAGTCCAGCACATCTTTGGGCTCCGGCAGCCTCTGCACCATGGGCCGCGCCACGTTGCCTGCTGGGTTCCTCCTGATGGGACTGCTCTCTGTGCCTTGGAGATGAAGAAAGGACTCAATAAAACTAGGTTGAGTGAAATATAATTAGTTTAAAATAATAAAGATAACTTCTGATTACTGGCACACTAAGACCTAAGATCAGGCACAAGCCAGAGGTCCCTACAGATATGGATTGATTGAAAATGTATTATTTAACCACCTTCTAACTCTGTGTGGGAGACTCTACTAGTTTGATCAGCCTTAAACATGACAGGATGGCAGTTTTCTTTTTTAATTATTCAATAAAAGTCAACAGTAGTGAGTGGGAGCTTTGTGACTGAACAGAAGTTTTTTTTTCTTTTTTTTGTCTCTCTTGCATGTATGATGTCTTTCTCTTTTTTCAGGCTTTCTCTTCTACACACAAGCACATAAACAGAAGGCTACATAACCGAGTTGTCTGTCTGTTTGAAGATTATTCCCTCAGATCAAAGGAACCAGTAGACTGTTAGATTCCTGTCTTCAACAAGCGCATGCACAAATGAGGCAACCCCCTTAACCCATTTAAGGAGATGTTGCTTGTTGACGCAGGAAATACCAGGCCTGTCATGACTCTCTGGGGGGAATAACAAGATAGATCACTCACATGTTGGCCACTCACGTGTTCAACCTGTTACCAAACACTTTTTTTTCTTATGACCTCTTTTTATAAGTTTGTTGTTGAGGCTCCACGGGGAAAGATGATTGCCTATTCCGAATGAAAACCAAATCCTTTATAAATTAGGTGCATTTGAACACTGAAAGAAAGGTAGTGAATTAGGCTTGTAATCTGGTGCCAGTACGGAATGAGAGCCAATCCCTGCAAATCTGATCACCTAAAGTCTAGGTTACGCAGCGTTATCTTATTACTGAATAAGAATTCCCTTATTCTAGGTTAAATCTTGTGACCAATCAGGAATTAACACTGAAAAACTAGGCTGATTGAATAAAAACAAAAAAATCTTTCAAACCGCAGTATTTAGAGATGCAGTGTGTAGTACTCCAGTTACACACGGCAACAGAGAAGGCGATGTTTAACAACTAGAGCAGTTTCAAACAAACTGAAGTAATAGCGAGCAATATCGAATTTAGCACAACAGCTGTGAGCTATTATTTATAGCAGCCTATGTTCTACATGCTCTCTTTATGAGCTCTTTGCCCTCTTTTCTGATGCAGCTGAGACGATGCTGTATGTCAGCAGCGCTCGGCTGCACGGCGAGGTATAGTGTGTGTTTCCGTGACTGTCTTTACTGTTGCAGATGGTGCCCAGAGTGTCGTAGTCATCCACACTCTCGCAGATGACCCTCCACTGTGAGAACACAGAGTTGGGGCTGATGGAGCTCATATCAAATGTGCTCCTGGCTCCCAGCAGGTCATCTGTGCAGATGTCGCATTCGCTGCCTCCAATGGCGAAGTTCCAGTAGGGCAGGGCAAAGGTGGGGTTGCCCAGCATGTCCTGTGAAGATCGAACAGGGGAAGGAGGCAGGTGTTCAGGGAAGGACTGTCTGTAAACAAACTGCTTTCTTGAATTGTTTATTAGAAAAATATGCAGGTTGGTCCTTTTTCTTTTTGTCCTTTATGTGCCCTATTTTTTGTCCCCTTCCTATATAGTCCTGCTTTTGTTTTGCCTTTTTTATTTCCTCCTTGCATTAACCCATTCTCCTTCAGGCTAGCTTTTCACTCAGTGTCAGATCTTTTATTTTTCCATCACCACTCCTCCTATCCTAACCTCCTCATCCATTTCTTTATCAGCCCAGAAGCTTGCTGTCTCTCCTCTTTTCCACTACCACCCCTCTTTCTCCCTGCCTTCTCTCTGCTCACCTGCATGTCTCTCTCCAGTTGCAGCAGATGAAAACGATGCCAGGTGACAAAACCTGGGCCCTCGTGGGAGAAGTCTACACCTCCAAAGCTGGTCTGGCCTGGCCCCAGGTACGTCTTACTGACAGAGTAGTAGTGACTCCAAACAAAGTAATTATAAATGGTGATGTTCTCAAACTGTGGGGTGTTGCCATCAGGCCCAAACAACTCCTGGTACCTAAAGATAAAGGATGAATGTCACGTTGTATTTTTTCCTCCACATTGCCCTGCCTGAATCCTCCAAATTCACCCTGATTGATTTGAAGTAAGAGAATGCGTGGCCTTAGATGAACTATGCATGTGTTAAATGCTCTGCTGTTTGTAATCTTAGTAGCTCTACAAAGTGTTTTTCACAATTTTGTTTTCACTGATCCATTCAAACACGGCTTCAGAACTTGGGGATGGTACTGGTGAATAACTCACTAATGGATATATAGATATTAATACATATTTTATTCTCTGTAGCTGCAATGCATTATGTGGCATGTAACTAAGAATCTTGAGCATGACCATTAATAACAAGGGGAATTTTAATTGTCTGATCCAGAGGTTAAGAGATTTTCTTTGAGCTGCAGTCAAGAATGGCTTCAAAAATTAACCAATTGCAGTCCTCAGCTGATTTAGAAGGAGGTTATTCACAGATTCAGAAGACTGTAATTCCCTTTACTCGTGCCAAAAGTGATCATTTGCTCAACTTTCTACAGCTTTTAAAGAAAGCTGCCATGAGAAATTCTCTGATTTTACAAATAATTTCAAAAACACAGCATGTGGCTCAGCCACAGATACTGCACATATATTTCTTTCAACCGACTCAGCTGAGTCTGAGCGTGCAGGTCCTTGGGCAAAACATACTGTGTTTAGAATCACTGTTGACCAGAGAATTACAAGGTAAAAATCAACCCTTTAAAATCATCTAATTGTATTCAGCTTGATTATCATGTTATTTTTTCAATATACCGTCTTGTACAGATGACGAGGTCAGGGTGGACAGTCCTCTTAGCTTGATCCAGAGCATTTACAAACGCCTGCTTCTCAGCTGTGCTCATCTGCATGATGTTTCTCCTTACTGGGGAGAAGTTAATGGGGTGAAGAGAGAGAATGAAGTGTTGTTAAAGTGTGGGGGAAACGAAGGAAGAGTAGAGAAAAGAAAGTGCTATTAAAAATTAACACTTTTTTCCTGCTCCTAGCAATAAATGCTGCCTTCATTCCCCAGGCTGATGTAGACCTGTGAAATCTTGAAGGACACGGTAGAAGATAGAAATTTTAAGTCGTCGTGAATTTTTAGGTCGTAAAAAAGCATCTGCTCTCTTACCCACAGAGATCCTCTGATCACAGTTTGGTCCAGTTAGCCCGTGTCTGCATCGCCCACAGTTGTAGCCGGTGAAATTCCCATTACACCGGCAAGTGCGATTGAAGAATCTCAGCGGCCACCTCTCTCTGTCATCGCGCCCGGCATAAGGGTACTGAGGTCCATGGCGCCGACTGTCAGCCTCAATGGTCACACACTGGCCTCTTCCTGTGCTGGAGCCACACTCGTCTCCTGCTACCCCTGCAGGGGATGGGCAGCACTGGCCGCTCTGCAGCCCCTCGGGAGTGACACACTCCCTCGGGAACTGGGCCAAGGTGAGCGTGGCACACAAGGTCCCCACCAAACCCACACTCCACAAGCTGATAAAGTAGAGAATGAGGTGAAGTAAGGAGTTTTTTAGGGCCATGCAGTAATTTAGATGTGAGAACAAGGTTGGAACAAAGTGCGTGGAAATCTTTTACATGTTGAGAATTGCTGTTATACAGGCCTCCTTCTTTTTGAAAGGACTTATCTTGTTCACGGTTGTGAAGGACCAGTGACCGTCCCAGAACACATTTAGCAAGATGAAGATAAAAAAAAACCCATCCCCACATACACGCCACATCCACTGAAATTAAGCTCTAGAACAACTTACTCAGTACGTGTTCTCTTGTTAAAGCCAATTGTCTTAACATTATTCCAAAACTTCAGTTCTTACACATCCCTGCAGGCAGCACAAGTCATTATTTATAATTCACAAAGCCATTAGCTTTCAACTCTTACAAGTTCAGAAATGCTTTCAACAATAGACAGCAGGCAATGATTTTCTTGAACCTTTTTTCTTTTTTCTTCCTTTTTTTTTGCAGTTAGATTTGCATGCCTTTTGTGCCTTTTGAAGTTTGTTGATTAGAAATGAATGAAGGAGTGTCTAATAATTTGCAATTATTATGAGCAATTATTTAACAACAAAACAGCACCTAAGAAATGTTACCAATATAAAAGGGGGAATAGCTCCACATGTTTGAGCATATTACAAATATTTGAATGCACGACTTAACTAGTCGGCATCACCTGCTGGGTTCTGTGAAAATCTGCTCTGTAACATCATATGAGACAAAACTTCACTTCATCTGCAAAGATGTAGCGCATTAGTCCAATATGCACTTTTAATTTGTAAAGGCGCTAAAGCAGTCAGTCATACCGCCGAGTTGTATGACTTTTTGGATTCTACAGCTCATTAGGTGAAAAAGGAATCAGTATCATTTGTTCCCCTACCTCTGACTGTACATGCTGCTCCTCTGTTTGCAGAACTGAAGTCCCCCCCAAGAATCAGCCCGTTGCCCTTCTCTGTCTTAAATAGCTATTGAGCACATGAGCAGGCCTTTGTGGAGCTTGTGCAAGGAGAAACACACACACACACAACACACACACACACACATACCGTACACACGTGTACACTTGAGGGTACTTGAGTTTTTTCAAAAACTCATTCATGAACCTTGTGATCATGGACCAAATGACGCCAGACTGTGGATACTCACACAAATATTTGATGACATTCATGCTGAAGTCTTACAAGAGAAAATTTCTGGGGTTTTAGCCAAGTTCTACATTTATGTAAATCATGGATGTAAGTAGAAGTTAGTTCACTCATTTTGTTTTGTTTTTGTTTGTTTTCACTTTGTTTCTGTACACTCCAAAAGACGATTTTCAAATTAAGCAATCAAGACGTGATTGAGTACAGACTGTCAGCTTTAATTCCAGCAGTTTTACAGTATTTTTACACTAGCACTTTAGGAGATGCAGCAAATTTTATGCACAGTCCCTCGTTTTCAAAGGCTTAAAAATAATTGGACAATTGACTGACAAGCGGTTTCATGGTGACACGAGGCCTGGTCGCTTGTTGTTATTTCATGATAAATGAAGCAAACATAATATCTGAAGTTGATTCAAAGTCCTAAGTTTGTATTTTTGTCACTTTTCTCTGTAGACAAGGAGGTACTTATCACTCTGAAAAAAATCTAAATAAATCTAACAGAGAGACAGCAAAAACTTTAGGAGTGGCCAAATCAACAATCTGGTGCATTCTAAAAAGGATTTCTGCATTTGCCAACACAGCTAACCCAAGAGGCCTGAAAGACCATGCATAAAGTGGATGATGACAGAATTATTTCAACTGTTAAGAAAAACAACTTAAAAAAAATCTAACCAAGCTGGGAACACTCTCAAAATATTAGTGATATCATTGTTAACGTCTACAAACATGAAACGCAGAGGGTTTACAACAAGGTGCAAACCACCGGTTACACTCAAGAACATGAAGGTCAGATGAGTGTTTTTTAGAAATCCTCTGAAAGAGCCTGCACAGTTCTGAGAAAAAAAAGGTCAGATGATAAACTTGCAGAAGAATGACGGGAAGAGAAAATTATGATAGGGGCAGGGTTGTGGTGTGTGGTGGCCAGTGGAACCCGGCACTGGAGTTTATGGATCTAGTTGCTTCTTTGGACACTTAATTTTGTTCTACTCAAAGCAAAACTTATAATACACAAGTCAAGACTGACGCAGAATAAAAAACAAATCCATTTTTAAAAAATCGTTTTACATTTTAAAGACTTTTCAGATGAGGCACTTCATGTTGCAGCCAGCATTCTCAGACTTCAGACTTGCTGATAAAATGGGATGATTGCTCGTGGCAGTTCAGCAGCTTTGTACAGCATGAGCGATGTGGCCACTTTGAAAACCACAATTCCAGTGCAGCCTAAAGTGTTTATAGACATCAAACTACTAGACAGCAGTAGATACATAAAAGGTTTATCACATTTGCACACAGTATTTTCAAACACACGTTTCTCTGTTCACTCAGTCACACAGTCATATATGCCAAAATCCAAAATTGTTAGGCTTTTTTTTTTATTTACACATGCAAAAACACAAATAAAGTCATATGCACTAAGTGTAAGATGATTATACAGTACCCAGTCACTACTGGGTTTGGTTAGGGTATGAAATTTTTGTGCTCACTGAGCTTAATTTAGATATAGCATGAATGAGGAAACAGTTGGACCCCCTAGAGAAAGGAAGTCCTGAGGTCTTGTGAGGAATTTGGTCCTGGTCCAATATTGGCCCACTCATCTGTAGAGCTGGGTGGGAGGTCTGACATAGCTATTGCATGCTCATCTCCTTGCTGGTCATTTATTTTGGCCAGGGTTGAAGCCATATTAGCTGGGTCAACTGCAGCCATCCTGGTGGAAAGGACAAAAGAGCAGTTGGCAGTGATTAGACCAGTTGAAACAGGAAAAAAGGAGAAAATATACAGCCGTCTGATAACAGGAACAACTCACATTGTTGTACAATGGTATAATATTAGGTTAGTGCTAGCAGGAAAATGGGATAAATTTCACACAAATGAGAAAATCTATTTTGCTTCACGCAAAAACAAAGACAGGCACCTTTCAAGCGATGAAATCGGAACACACTTTCAAATGGCTTGTTCGTAATGGTTGTCAAACTGCTGTTAAGTATGCCGCTCTAAGCGAATGCTAATATTCTCACTGGAAGGTCTGTTTATTTAATGATTTCCACACCAGATGGAGAAGCTTACAAACTGTGCTGAAATGAGATACCTGGGAGCTAATGACACACCTAGATACAAACAGATCACTTGACATTATTGAATAATTGCAGGGGATACCGTCCTGGCTGAAATTTTTAATACGTCCTAGTAGACTACCCCTCAAGGGCAACAATGCGGCTGTCCTAAGAGCATTTCCATTATGTTGCCTGGGTGCTGAATATTTGCACATTACCCAGAATGCCTGATGAGTTTAATGTTCACACAGCTGCTTTGGGTTTTGTGTTGGGCTCGGGTGAGGTTTACGTTGGTTATTGTCAAATGGATATTAAGACATTTCTGTCCTCTTGTCTCTGACTTTCAAGGTGATGTGCATCATGCATTCAAGTGTGGCAGGCAAACATTCAATATGGATGGGAAGACTTAATAAGAGAGTGGGGCCTGTTAGGCCGAAATAGCTAGGCTAAAGGTGATCGTGTTGAAACTACCAGTCACTCAGATAGGAGCTGGATTTGGGTTACAGTTTAAAGCTCACTGAAAATTTTTTTTAGAGCACTGTGGAGTTTTTTGTTTGTTTGTTTTTGTTTTTTGTTGAGCTGTTTGCTTGAAGTTCCAAGGATAATGAAGTACGATCTTTTTTCTGCGGCTATGATTTCAGCCAAGCACCCACTGAATTGTGCGTCAAAGACAGATGCCGTCCTTTCAAGTGAAACCTCATGGACACCAAGTTCAATGCAATACCAAAGACTTTGTCCCAGCATCTTTTGTTCAGGTACAGTTGTTTACAGCCACCTTGACTCTTGAAATACTTTTTATTGCTAAAGAGTTTAAAAACCAAAAAAGTATTTAAAAAGCAAATTTTGTTTTCTATTAACAGGAATTTAGGTTCTTCTGATGACGACTGGATTGTCACTGCTGCTGTAAAGTCTCTTAACAAGGACACATTTCAAAATTACTGTGTCGACTGTTTAATAATTCAGTGTTGCTTTGTTATTGTCTGTGCAAGGCAGGCATCACATTTCTACTTGTGTCTTATACACATTCACTCGCTGAAGCAACACACAAATACACAGACTCTCAATCTCTAAAATCTCTGAATTTTTAGTATTTTTTGTTTACAGTTGATTGTCACCACATGCATATTTTTCACATGGTCTCTCACTGCAAGCACACAACTGTAGCTTAATTACTGATTCAAGCCCACCGGTCTGATTAGCGAAAGCAGTGGTATTAGCCAGTAATGCTCTTGGTTCATGGGACTCACATTCTCATGTGACATTTTGAGCAGAATCCCGGGGCTATTACACTATAAAAGCGCCAAGAGGGAATCAGCTGAGAAGCACACAACTGGTGGCTCCTGACCTCCTATGCAGGTCAGTACATGATATTTAGGCAGGTCACAATGGAAAAGTAAGTAAGTGTAGCTGAGGAAAGAAATCAGTGAAATCTTGTATCTTGTAATCTGTGATGAAGCCTAGCGAAGGCTGCCAATAAAATTTAAGCTTTGTTGCATTCGATTATTTTTAAAGTTTAAAGTTAAGATTCCATTTTAATTCCGCATCTGTGAAGGTTGTTTGCACCTTCTGCTTGCTTGTCAGTCCTAAAATAGTTTAAGAGATGTCACTTTGTATAAATGCACAGCTCAAAAAAGTTAAGGGATCACTTAATGCATGCCATGCCCATGGAGTCTGGTCAGTAGCCCACTGGAGATCATTTTGTAGGGCTCTTGCAGTGGTCCTATCATGCAAAAGAGCTGATACCAGTCATGCTACTGGGTCGAAGCCCTGCAAAGCTGTTCTTGTGTAATGGTCAGTATCTCTTTCTCAGTTCTGAGACTGTACAGGGAGACACAGTGAACCTTCTTATGGTGGAAAGCATGGATGTGTCCTGAATTGACTGCTGGTACTGTCTCATGTTACTAGCAGTAACAAGGACACTAACAAATAGAAAAACTAGGAAAAAGGGAGGAGGGAGGGATAAGAAAACCATTCTGTTTTTAGGGAGTCTTGTTATTGCCTCTGCAGTACGCCTGTTGTCATTTTCATTTGCACCAAAGCAAGTGAATTGGATTCACAATGGTTTATGATTTCTAACAAGACAGATTGATGTCCCTGAAGTTTAACTGGCTCTGTGTTATACTGTGAAAAGGAAGCATTACCTTAATTTTCTTTTGAGCAGTGTAAGAAAAAATAAAAAGGTTGGGAAGAGAGAAAAAGGCCAGGCTTAAAGAAGAATGTGAACACTGTATATTAAATGTTTTGAATGTGACTTTGCAGTCAGCAGATCTCAAGTCAAATAAACACCTGTGGAAGATTGTGTGTTAGGTTGTGTTAGATTGCAAAATGACACAATTCTGGCAGCATTTTATGACTCTTAATGTTGTCCCTTTCCTTTATTTTTGCAGATACTCTCATGTGTGCTGTACGCATCTATAACACTGCAAGAAACACTGGTGAGAACATACTGTTGAGGGTCACCATTGCCCGCAGGCAGTGTATCATCACTGTAGTCATCTCCTGTAGTTGCCTCTGGTTCAACACACTCTTCCTCACATGCACGCTGTCGGGGCAGGCTGCTGCACGCACACAAACACATAAACAATATCCCTTTATCACTATTATTGCTCTTCTTGCTTACTCTTGACCTTCTACAAATTAACTGCACGTTGCAATGAGTCATGTAGAGAAATAAAAAAGTAGCCAAGTATATAACTGAAGCAAGACCATTCTCTTTTGTGAACAGAGGAGGAAATTCTGACCCAACACTGGATACAGTGGTCTGATTTCATCATGTATCAGTGTTGAAATGTTACCTTGAGCTCAGGCAACATCTAAAGCAATCATGTGCCAGTTCTGCTCTGAGTCCCATCTGTGATTGTAGCACTTTTGTTGTTACAGGTAGCAATCAAATGGTTTGTTTCGGATATCAGAGAAAAAGAAGTGGAAGGTGGCTGACACTAGTGAAAATGCAACAAATGTTAGTTGCATTAACGTTCACAAAAGTAATTAAAAAAGGAGGGGAATCTGCTTTACAAATACTGAGTCAGACAGATATTCATGCAATGGTATTGTACAAATTTGTGTTGTAAAAGAAATGTACTCTAAAATGAGGCTGTTTGATGTGTAGTCTAACCTAATCAAAGCATAATAATGGAAGGCAGGCTTTAAAGGAATACTGCTGGCCAGAGATTAACAAGAAAAGCATTTTTGCTAACAAGCAAAGATTAGAGCTGTAATTTTAGGAACTCAGGGGCTATAAAAGAACTGTTTTGAATCAATGTTCCTGTAGATCAGGTGCACAGAAGCTGGTGCAACTTACTTGTTTTTGTGACTACGTTTGACGATATAGATAATGATGACAGCAGTCTGCAAAACCAGGAAAACTGCAGCAGTAACAGCTCCGATTTTCCATGGTTCCAAGCCTAATTCAGTTGATTCTAAATAGATACAATAAGGCAGAGAGAGATAAATTGCAGGGCAGAGCAGGTGGAAGCATTAGATTTAATATAAAGTTTGACATACTTGTGGCTGCTGGGCAGCCACAAGTATGTCAAAGTGTCCAGCAAATGTACAAACAGGAAGCTCTTATATGAATATTTGCAGTCTAATTATACATGATGGTTTTTCATAGAAGAAAAGACCTTTTGTTTTTTGCTACCGCTACGTCATTTTAAACAATCTGCCAGTAAAATTGTGCCAGCCCAAACTGGCATGTGTCTAATGGCACTGGCTCCTACAAAAAATATGAAGCAAATACAAGAGGCAGAAAACAGCATGTTGTAGCCTGTGTGACAGGAGGGTCCAAACTTTCTGGTCTTCCCCCACCAGTTAGGGTATAGTTAGCCTGCACAATTGCTCAGTGGAATGGAAAAACATCAAGCTGGCCATCTGCATATTTTGCTGGCAGAATCATGATAATGATCTGTTTTCTTCTTCTTTATTCTGCCCAAGTTTTTAATGTGGAAAAAAACAAATCTCCTGTTGAATATTTCCCAAACTATTTATAGCCTAGGATGTGTTTCTAAAAGTGTTTGAGAACTACAGCAAATCTAATATATGACTTTTGGAGGGAAAAGTTACAGCTGCTATTGTAAGACTGCTGTAAAAACACACACACACACGCGCGCGCACACACACACGCACACACACACACACAGACAAAAAGGTGCAACAAAGCCTAGAGAGGTCAGTCCCAGGGCAAACGCAAAGACCACATTGCAATCACCAATCAATCTACCATGCATGTCTTTGGGCTATGTAAAATACATAGTTATCTATACTGTAAGTTTAGCTTTTACCTGGATCTTTAACTAGCTCATTGGTCTCCCCCAATGCCTCTCCTTCAGTCCTCGGGTGTTCGGCTAGATCATCATTCATAAAATTATCCAGTGTAGGATGGGCATCAGCTGGGTCATACAGGGAAAGGTCATTGGTCGGGGTGATGATCTCATTGCTGTTAAATTTGTCATCATCTAGGTTTCTTTCTTCAGTCTCCACATCAATGAGGAATAAATCCACAGTGGAAGCCTGGTTCTCAGAGCTCTGCAATATGGTGGTTTCAGCACCACCATCAGGTTCTGGGCCAGAGATCCCCACCACATCTAGAAGTGAGGTTTAGTATGTGACACACACATGAAAATGAAGAGTAGAGGCCTAGACTAAGGTTTTGTCAAGTGGAGCAGTGGAATGTAGAATAAAGTACAGATGTGCCGTAGCTAAAAGACCCTGGTGGGTCGTGATTTGTATGCATTTGTAGCAGAAAGTGTCTTTTCTTTTTTGCATAGGTCTCAATGACCAATGACTGTAGAAGAATGGAGGATTAAACTGGTAAAGGATTCATGTTTGTATCAATGTACTCAGAGTAGAAATGTCAGATTTTCTGAGCAAACAGAGCAGGACTAGCCAGTGTTAAATATTCTTATTTACATTATAGGGGTTTTCGGACATAGTCTAGTAACCAGCCTTTTTTGTTGCACTAAAAGCTGTTATAGTCCTAATTTAAGGTCTTTAAGTATGTTATGATGCACACAATGCAATGCTCAACCAAATCTGCTGAGTCTTATGCAAATGCAATTTTAAAGACCATGGCAGTTTTAAGTTTTTGTGACCCAAATTATGAGCTGGTTCTAGATATTCTGCATTTCAGATATTTAACAGAGACAGATGAACTAAGATTAAAGTTAATATGACAGATAAAACTTACTCTGTCTAAAAGATGAAAGATTATAGACTGAATCCTTATTTCTTAGTGTAGGTTACACTTCAGTTCCTGTGCATTTTCTACATTTTTGCAACTCCACCTCACCTTGATCCTTTTTTGTACTGTCAATTGAAGTCTCCGAAGCAAGCTGCTCCTCTTCTGCTTCTTTTTGGCCATCTCTTTTATTCACGAGCACCACTGATTTCCTCTTGATCACACTCTCTCCATCTCTGTCATCTACTTTTGCTTCCCCCACAGTTGTACCTCCTAATTCTACCTCTACTGAAGCTCCTTCCTCCACTAAATGACCTTGTTCTTGCTTTCCTTCTGGTCCATCTGGCTCTTTAGCTATGTTTACATCTTCCTCCTCAAGTATTGGCTCTCTGACTGCAGTTTGTGTGGCTTCTATCTGATAATTGTCCAAAAGCAGCGCTATTGTCTCACCTGCTGTTTTGTCTAGCCAAGTTTCTTTCTTATCTCCTATCTGTTCCACATCAGCCTCTCCAAGATTGAGTTCAGGCTCTCTGTGTACTGCCACCTCCTCAACATCCAGAGTTTCCTTTGTCTCCTGTATTTCTGTTAGTGTTGCACCTTTTTCTTCTGACAGCACAGCCTGATCTTTGTTGTCCTCCTGAACTTTTGCCATTACAGCTGAATCCTCTCCTGTCTCGTCTAAAGTGGCTCCAACTCCTTCTACAACCTCATCACTGAATTCAGTTCCTAGAGTCTCATCAATAACCCTCACAGTGTCTGCTTCTCTGACTCCAGTTTCTACACCTGCTGTGGTTTTCTCCACAGATCCAGCTGCTGTTTCATGCTCTTCCATGACAACTCCTCTATCAGTTACATCTTCAGATGCATCCACCCCTGCTTCATCCTGCTTCTCTTCAACACCAGCATCTTCTTCACTGATGCCCATATTTTCATCCTCCACTTTCTGCTCCAGCACTTCTGCCTCAAAGTCAGCTTCTTCCTCAGCTGCTTTCTGGACTGTGCCCGGATCCACTTTTGCATCACTCCCTCCATCCGCTTGTCCGAGAGCGACCTCCACCACCTTCTCCAGCAGTTGTTTCAGCACTTCCTCTGTCCTACGACCCTCCACTTGCTCTGAGGCTTCCTGCACAGCTTGCTGCACCTCCTTCAGGCTAGGAGGGGACAGTACTGCTGGTGCCACCCCTGCAGAGGTTAACTCTGGTTCCTGTGGTGAGGTCCGTCCATAGTGGGTGCCCTCAGTGGAGGACTGGATAGACGTCATCAGACCTAAGGACACAGTGAACAAACGGGAATATAGTACGTTTAATGACTTTTTTTTTTTTTGATAGTGATGAATATTGATAATTTAATATACCTAAGGACTAGTTACTACATCTTTGTATATACTATGCATGACATTTTCACATGTAATGAACATATAAAGTATATGTGGTAGCATTATCTCAGATTGCCAGTGAATCAAATCTAAACGCATCTATTTATACTTGTTCCTTCACTTTGTCATACTATTATTTATTCATTTTGTAGATTATAGTTAATTAAACTAGTGGTTTGGAATCAGTAAGCAGTTGTGACTCGTTCATCAGAACATCTCTGTATACATAATCACACCTATCTACTACCTCCCTACCTTGTATTATTAAAACCACTAGGAATCCTTTCAAAGCGCAGTACTCCATGTGTACTCCAAATGTGTACTCCAAAGCAATCACAGTAATTTCCAGGAAGATCCTTTTAATGTCTTTTGTTTCTAGAAATCTTGCTCAAAATGCCAAGTGTGAGTGTGTACACCATCACAAGACATACACTGAGACTCCGGATGGTTGGACGGCAAATACCCAAATGGAGTGTGATCCCAGCAGGTGACGAAGAAATGAGGGAGGGTGGAAAACAAACATTGCCGTGTTAAATATTGTCACCTCAAGGTTTCTCTGTACCACCAGGTGTCCCTATGGTGTCGTTAAATGAAGTAGCACCGCAGCGCTAAATGGTTTTGAGGCTCTTACAAGGGTTGTGGTGAAGCATGGACGGCATGTCACACACACAGTGAACTCTGGAGGAGCAATTATAAGGAGAGTGTGAGTGATGCAACCATTTAGGCCTGAAACAGTGCTAGAGAAAGCAGAGCTGAGTTGGAGCCCAAAAGACTACAAGCAAAATTTCACAATATTTAAAAATATTTAATGAGTTAGTTTAGAGAGTGAAGAGAATCCCTTATGTTACCAGGTTTTTTATTATATAAAGCATTTGTTTCTACTAAGATGCCCACTTCTCTGTTATCAGTCCGATGTGCACAGCTAGGATGTCGAACAGCACAGTGATGCCTTATGGTTTCCTATTGTTGCATCTAGGGTGTTTCTATTCAGTCTCTTGATTGCATGATTAGTGTGGAAATCCAAGGAAATTGGAAGCAGGTGTTTCATTAATTGGGTTGTTTCTGTGAATGCACATAGTGTATGGCTAGAGGCAATGAAAAATCCCTAGGTGGGGTTTTTTTGCTGCAGTTTATTTATATTCATGTCTAGGTTAGCATCACAGAGGCACTCCAAGAGCACCAAACACCCACTTGGATAGTTTTGTTTTTTATATGCATACAGTCATTGAAGTAAGCATGCATATCCATATTGTAAAAGTACAACAGCCGAATAAAGTAACCAAACATTGTTCTGTTACTACACCTAGTTTATCACATGCTACCTCCATATATTTAGGGCTGCTTAGGTTGTCCACCTCTATGTTGCAGACAGCAATATCTCAGGACTTTTTGGATGGTTGGATGCATGTAAAGCTTGACTGTGGTGATCAACAGCCATTTGTGTCTTTCTATTCATGCATGCATCCTAATGACTTTGCTTGCCTCTGATGTTCTCTATTGACATTAGGAGATTCAGATTTATGTCTTTGAGTAAAGAGACAAATAATCTACAGTGACCAACTAATTTATCGGATGACCATCAAATTTTGCTAATGCTTGAATTTGTTCACTGTGCTTTGCAAACTATAAATGCAAAACGGTTAAACTTTCTGATTGTAGCATGCTGATGTCAGTGCCATAGCTCAAAAAACAGCACACAGCACTATGTCTGTGAAGTTTGTTAGTTTCAAACTGAGATCAATCATTAGTAAATAGTAATCTTAGCTGAAGAAATAAGACCAATGTACTGCCTAAGAAGACAGAAACATGACCAAAAAAACCCCAGCAAATCCAAGTCAATGAGATTTTGATGAAGAAACCTTCTGCTGCTCTCTTGACCCAGTGAGAAGGGTCACCACAGCAGTTTTACACCAGATCTCCTTGCTTACACAACCCGAAAGGGGATTTGCATCTCTGGCTGGAATTGAACCAGCAACGTTTGCTTTCCAGGCAAATGTGTAAACACCACACTATGGAGCATATTCAGTGTGGTTTGGATTATATGACATCGTATGCACTTTCCATCTTTACACTTTAAAATAAGCTGAGTAATTTCATTAGCACAATTTATCGTCATGCTAGATTTTCGCTATCATCTCAACTTTGGTAGCATGACTAGAGCCATTCACTAAACATAAATACCTCTATTCATTCACCCCCACGTCAGTGTGTACTGGAATGTAACATTTTTTTTACCCCACCGCGACACAAGAACACACACCACCACCACCCCCATTCCTCGACCTCTGTAAGAAAAAGTAGTGCCTTTGATAGCTCATACCGTAGCTGCATTGTGATCTGCCTAATAATAGTAAGACTTCTGGGAAGCTTTAATGTATCTTGCTTTTCAATGAATCATCTGATCCTCACCAAAGGCTACACTGATTCTTTCACCACAGGACCAGCATGGCAAAATGATAAATTCCTGTCATCGAACCAGCAAGATTCCTTCATCTACAAGTTTATTATCTTTCAGACTCATCAGTCTATTGGTCTGTTCTGAGTTATGAAACCAAATATGGATATAATCATGTTTTTTTTTAAAAACAAACAAAACAAAACATCATTTTATGATAAGAATGTGTCAGTGGAATTCTCTGTAGTTCTTTGTGTTGCTTTTGAAGCCACATGTAGTGCTGCGCAGTGCTCCCTGCTTCATTTTGATTTTCTTGACAATTCACTGCCAAATCTGCACTTCTGCATATTAAAGACACTCTGTGTCAAAACAAACCAGAGATAGAAACTGAGACTTGGTTGCTTCAGAGGAGCAACAAGACATAACTCAATTGTTTTGTTCTCTGCTTTCTTTGTTTAATGCTTTTAAAGTCTCTTCAACTTTTACTTTCTGATCTCGCTCGCTCTCATTCGTGACTCCAGGAGATTTGGTCTGAAAGGTTAATACAGTCACATGAGCTTCACACTGTGCTTTGTGCTACCAGGCAGTAGCACCTCATACTTAGCTTGTGACTAAGTCTGGGAGAGGGGGATTATTACCAAGATGCATACTGTATGCATCCTAACACATATGTCTGATAAGTTTGATGATAGCTTAAAATAAGACAAATAAATGTGGGCAAGACACAGGTGAAAGCAATCACCTAAAATCAAACCAAACAATGTAGAAAAGGATAACAAGCAAAAGCTAACTCACACATGAAACAAGAGGAACACAAACTTGTCTTACTAAACCACAAGAAAACCATGACAAGGCAAAAAATGAAATTAGATCTTTATTAATGTGAATGGTCAGTGACCCATAGTTGACACTGTCCCTATTTATGCAATGGATTTCCCCGAAGGTGAATAAAATAGACCTTATTCTATTATTTTATCTTATTCCTGTCATCTTACCAAAGGGAAACTCTAGAAAGTGCACGGCCTCTGAAGCTGCTCTGTGTTTAGGGCTGAGGGCAGCAGCACCTTGTGCAGTGCTGTGAGTGCATAAGAGCTGCTATCTGTATTTTGCATGTCAGTGTTGGAATTTCAGAGGCGGTCTCTATGAAGAAAGGGCAGTGGAGGTGAGGAAACCAACATTAGCCTCTACCTACACTAAAATGACCCATTTGTTAGCAGCAGAAGTACTAGAAAACAATCACTTTAAGCACATAGCACGCAGTTTTATGTGGTTCTATATTGTTGATTTGAACAGAAAAGACTTACAGATTTCAATCATTCACAGATGTATATTAATTTTGCATCAAAAACGTTAACAAAAATGCTCAAGAAGCTTTTTCTTTAAGAAAACAGTGTTTTAGGCTTGAGTCATTGACACTTAAAAAACCGATCAGAACATAAGGTCATTATTGTCAGGTCTACATTTTCAGATAGATGTAGCTCCACTCTAGGCTGTATCATTTTTATGCAAGAAAACAACAGCAGCACTGTAGACTCCCTAATGAGTGTCATGCACATAGAAGGAAAACAATGAATTTACTAGTTTTGAGACATTTGCCACATGTAGGCGATCCACGATCAATCTTTTTTAAATTTGTGTCTTTCTTTTGTGTGTGTGTGTGTGTGTGTGTGTGTGTGTGTGTGTGTGTGTGTGTGTGTGTGTGTGTGTGTGTGTGTGTTTTACAAATATTTTATGTCATTGTGGGAAAGGATTTGTCCTCCCTTATTTCCTGGAGTGATGCACTTCTTCTAAATATGTGGTCAGGGTCGAAGAAAATATTTTTCTAAAATGGAATGCACTTGCCCTTAAGCAGGTAGAATAACTGAAAACAATGAAGTGAAATTAAGACAAAAAACGAGCCCATGATTTTTCACAGTACTTCATTTATTACACCATTAAGCTACACAGTCTAAGCATATAGTTGACTCCTGCATCATCTCTCCCAGCCCATGGAAGACAAACTAAACAACAAAGAAATGGATAACATGAGAAATGACTAGTATGAAATAAATCTGAATTGTTATATTATCAGAATATTTACAGTTGCTTTTGCATGTCATAAACGGTTCAATTAAGTAACGTCAAAGTTGATCTTAAGTAGTAAAAAACACCAGTTATACAAAAGACAACAATATGCTGAACTTAAAAAGACTCAAGATGTTTGGGGAATGTAAGCTTTGATTTGCTTTCTTGTGTGAATATATTTTCCACATTACATCAGGGAATTCCCTGAAGCGGAGTGTCAGCAGGATCACACCGAGACTAGATGCTCATTCAGAGCAGGGCATCATGCTTGAATCATAGGTTAGTGTATCACAGGTTAGTCATAGTTAATCTTCCGTGTGATTTTTCACTCGGTCTGGAAGTACTTACCATACCGAGTACAGATCTGGAGATAAACAAACATTTTGTCGTCTAAATAGAACAATGCTTTTGACTGACATTGCAGGGAATTGTTTGAATTTCTAAGTCATTCCCGACACAGGGAGGCGTTCCATTTCATCAAATCTTTTCCTCTTCTATCTTTTCTCTGCCTTTTCTCCATTCTCTCTCTCTCCGTCTCTTCCCTCTGTTTCGCTGTCTGTAGTTTCAGGAATTTTTCAAAAGGATGTTCACCAAATATCTAGGACATCTTTTTGGGTCACCATTAAAATGATCCTCCAAACTTGTAAAGCATGTGGGGAAGTTACCTTTTTTTTCCCTTTTTGCATATATGGAGATCTGAGCCTTCCTGCCGACACAAACAACAACAACATCAACCAGTACCAACAACAGAAATAATGTATGCTCTCATTATTATTCCTATTTAGAGTTCTAATTTATTCGGCCTTAGTGGGGAACAGCAGTTTCAAAGGAAAAAGAGTGCCTTGTTGATAAGGCACGAAAGTTAAGTCAAATTATTCAGCCTTCCCCTCTGTTTTTTCCCCCTCTCGTTTTCTCTCACTCATGAAAACACAAGCACACACTCTACATGCACGCATCACTCAGCATCCCCACTTCAAGCGGTGACAATTTACAATTAATTAGAGAATCCATATTTTCTTGCTTGTTTATGCTTTTGCAAACACTCTATGATCTGCAGCTCAAAGCAGAGCAGCGAAGACAGAAGCCCAAAACCTTCCCCCGTCAGCTCCATATGCTTGGAACGTGCTTTATCACCCAAAGATTGACAGCCCAATATGAACTGCCAAATAAAACATCCCAGTCACTCCCCCTCATAAATGTACACCCAACAGCAGAGTAGAGCCCCACTAGTGATTAAGTCATCACTCATTTTGCTTTCATTTTCAGTTGTTGTCTTATTTCTGAGAGGGGGATCTCTGACTGGAGCTCACTCGAATGTGGTTTACACTCGTGGTTAAGACATCTCACCCAAAGTGCTCACACATGTATCTTCAGTGCGAGCACTTTGGGTAAGAGAGAACTGCAGGGAGGAAGAGGGAGTTCATTTTCAACTGCTTTCAGCCAGTGCTCTCATATGCTCACACCATTGTCTGCCAACATACAACAGAGTTTCTTTCTCTTTCTGTGATGTTAAAAAAAGAAAAACAATACCTCCCTGCACACTTCTGCTTCTCCTTCTAAATGGAACACTTATATAAGGCACCATTGTGGATTACATAAATATCTCAAAGTTATCAATATTTCATCCTCTGTGCGTTTGATGTGTTTAGTAATTGGATATTTATGTTGTGGGCTTCCTCTCTCAAACTCCCCATTGCACTTTGGTATTTGTGCACATGCGTGTACGTATAGTACATCTCTAGCTGCACTGTATAGGTGTGTGTTTGTTTTCATGTATAATGCATGTGTGCGTCTGCATGCCAACATGCACCAGCTAGCATATATTTGTTGTTGTTGTTGTGTGTGGGCGTGTGCATGCGTGTTGTTTCCTCCTTTTGCTTTTGGAGTTTTCTTGGAAAGAAGGTTGACTTAGTGGTGAATTCATTGGAAAGAACAACTGCAAAGTGCATGTGGGTACAGATGTTTGTGCATCTGTTTCTATGGCACTCTGAACTCTCTGTAATTTTAGACAGGTAAAGTCAAGGAGGCCACCCGGCAAGACAAAGCAAAGCTTGCGAGAGAGCGTGCCTCTCTCTCTATCTGTGTGTGTGTGTGCATGTGCATGTGCGTGTGTGTGTATTTTGTTTTTTTCTGCTCACGGTGGGATGGTCAAGTAGAGGAGAGGACTGGGAGGTTTGTCTGTCTCACTGTGATGTCTCCCGGGGGCAGAGAAAGCTGGTTGTTCTTCTTTGATGAAGACAGAGAACAAGGACAGAAGAAAAAAAGGGGGAGGAGAAGAGGAGGAGAAGCACTAGCATGGGACTCCTTAGTGGGAACTTGAGTCTAATTAATGTTTCACAATCTTGACAGCTAATGTGACAAAAGAACTGTCTGTGTTTAGAAAGTATCTGACAAACCATTTAAGGACTGATCTAGGTACAGCGTAACACCGAGTGGTGGCTGGCAACCGAATGAAATATCAGAAGGAAAAGGGTGAGGGAGGAGCACTGTGCCGCGTTATTATGTGTGCAAGTAACGGCAGACGTATCTAGATGTAATTCCCTTTTGTCACCAAGCGAGGGAGCTGTTGGGTTTGATTTCAGATATCCCAAAGGAATAGCAGGACTAGCCTGCCAAGACAAAAAGGAAAAGAAAAAAAACAGAGATGGGAACAGAGAAGGGAGGGAGGGAGAAACAGTGAGACAGAGAGGGAGAGGAAGCAAAAAGGAGACTGACTAGTACCTTCACAGTCCATTACATCACTGTTCTCTATGAGAATACTCCTCTCTAGCTTACGTCAGTGGGAAAGACTCCAATCACACTTCTGGTACAGGAGCAACACCTTCATCATGTCACAAATCCAGTCCTAGACTGCTGAAGCTACAGACCTAACAGTGGAGGAGATGTATGGCACACCTTCTATGCTTGTGAGATTTCGTGCTTTGGCATTCAAAATCCATAAAGATGTTAAGGA
Organism: Pundamilia nyererei; assembly: GCF_000239375.1. Classification (NCBI taxonomy): domain Eukaryota; kingdom Metazoa; phylum Chordata; class Actinopteri; order Cichliformes; family Cichlidae; genus Pundamilia; species Pundamilia nyererei. The sequence continues at coordinate 436,096 of NW_005187588.1, forward strand.
TAGTGTCGCTTAAAGGACTGCATTAAGCGGGGTTGGTAAACATAAGAGCAAATGCAGCTCCTCATAGCTATTCTGGTGTTGACAGCTTTACTGCTCATCAGACTAACAGCACCTCTGCCCCACTGCTGATGTGCCTGCTTACCTGCCTGCCTCCTCAGCAGTTCAGCAAAAACTTGTCTCAAAGTACCAGAGAGAAGGGGAGAGGAAAAAAAGAGGCAGCACCAGAGTGCACAAGTGAGAGTTGATATGCAAAGGGGAACGTGATGGCACATATAGGTATTATTATGAGCACAGGTGTGACACATACATGTAAATGTGGTTGGGGGATACAGCCCCCGTATGTGTGAGCTAATGATTCCAAACACTCTTCCTTTGTGAAAGGAGCTTAGTGCCTGGAGGTCCCAGATAACCTGTTTGTGTGTTTTTTGCTGTGGCTGCGGATATTCCGGTCTTATCATCAATCATTAGACTTTCTCACTGGCTGTTTGAATCAAGTTTACCCTGCTGTGAACACATTTAGTGTAACAGGATCTGTGTGTGTGTGTGTGTGTGTGTGTGTGTGTGTATGTGGGTTTGAGTGAGTGCGCACATGTGTGAAGGTCCTGCTGTGAACGCAAGTACAGCAGCACTCAGCACTGGACATCACAGCAGGCAGCACCTGAGAGAGATTGAGAAAGTGTGTGGATGCATGTGTGTGAGTGTGTGTGGTTGGAAAGGGCTGCTTTATGAAAAGGTGATGGGTGGGGAAAGAGGATAGGAGAAGGGAATGAGAGTGCATTCACCACTGAGAACCTAACAGAGCTGTGCGGTAATGCTTGAGTTACATATGGTGCATCGTTCCACAGGCACACATGAATACACATACACCTACAGTCTCAGTCCAGGTGCAGTGGCTGGTGTCTGCTTGTGATGAACCATCTACTCCCAGGCAAAAATAGGTCAAACAGCCTCAAGGCCTCTAGAGTAAGGAAAGCTGGCCCTTTCTGCAGCTCTGTCCACGTCATGCACGCTCCCACACACGTTACATCAGGATGCTCAAAGTGTAAATTATACTCAGCTTACAAGTATACAAAATTAACTTGCTCCCTCATTTGGATGCAAAATCCATAACTGCACTCATGCTGTCCTTGTGTCCTTTCACTGTCTCCATCACAGCCCAGAAGATCACTGGCTGCTCTCTGCCCAGCCTGGAGGTCACTGCAAACTCTCGGTACCTCAGCAGAGCTGGCAATATCATCAAGGACCACTCTCACCCCAGCAACCAACTGTTTGAACTATTACCGTCAGGCCGACGGTACAGGTCACATAAAACCAGGACAAACAGATTCAGGGATAGCTTCTTTCCCAGAGCTATCACCGTAGTAAATAAGCACAAAAACAATTGAACCTATTCCATACCGTCACTGTCATTATATTATGCTGCTATTCATACTGTCATTATATTAATGCTGCTATCCTGTATATATTGTACATACTATTGTTTGAGTACTTACGATTGGTTTTTTGTACTTTTTATATTTTACATTTATATTTATTATTGAAACTTGCACCAAGGGAGTGGCACTCCAATTTCGTTGTACTCTGTACAATGACAATAAAGGCTATTCTATTCTATTCTATCACTGTCTCTGCAGCCGGATAAGGAATCCTCGTCATCTGCACACACACACACGCACGCCTGTGTATATCAGCGTGCATTTACTATTTGCTTGCCACCTGTCAGGTCTAAATGTAAGTGCAAATACAGTAAGTACTGTGACAATTTAATCACAAGGCAATACAAAACATATAAGCACAGCCCTTTACCTGTCAAGTACCTGTCACTGCTGCAAACATAATATTATTACTTATTAATATTCCAGTGGGAGAAGGATTTGTTGTGCTTAATTACAGACTTTTGGCTGAAATTGGCAGTTAAAAAATACAATTAACATAAAAATACTGTGTTATTATTAAACATGTTAAATAATATGTCACATCAGGAGACCTGGTTTGCAATGATTTGCATTAAAGATTGTGGTTATACAAACTAATGACACGTGTAAGTATACAATTTGCATGCAAGTATATGAGTGAAAAGAATCTAGCCATGCAAACTCGCAGTGGGGCAAACACTCCCATGCTTTGGAACAACCATTTAAACCTGACAGCCTACAGAATGGCTGAATGAAAATAAAACAATACAAAATGATCAAAATATGATTTGCTTATCAGCATGTGTACTGATAAAGTAAAAAATCATGAAACCTGGAAGAAAACAACTCTTCTCGGTGTCAGGGTTCATATTTGAAAATACCCGTGAACAGACAAATTGCAAGTGTATCAAGTATAATATGTTGGTTGCAATCTTTTGTTTTTATCCTTATGTATTTTTGCATCCATCCATCCATCCATTTTTTAACCATTAACTAGAAAGAGGTAGGGACAGATCGGCCTGGACAGGTCACCAGTCTATCACAAGCCTAACTTAGAGAGGCACTCTGGAATTAACAGCACTGACAATTAACAAAATAAGTTTTTATAAGCACTTAAATCAAACATGTTAATGTTAAAATATATTTATTGTTGTTTTTCTATAAAATTTGCAGTTGAAAAAAACAAAAAATCAAAATACAAAAATGAAGCACATTGTTGTTGGTGGTGTTGTTGCTTATTAAAATGCAAAATTATAGTTGTTTGCTTGCGTTCTTGAAGAGAAAAATTTATTTTTTTGGTTGAATATTGCGCTTGGTTAGTTTCCGACTTCTCTGAGAAGTCCAGTGTGCCGGCTCACCAATGGTAACCACTGCAACACATTATCATGCTTTCATGTAATTATCTTATCCAAAAATACATTTTTAACTTTAAGTCAATGACTTGTGGCTTTGTGGCAGTTTAAAATGATAATTTTAGAAACTTAACCCCTTAATTTCAAGTGTATCATATTTGATAGAAAAAGTTTTTGTGAGTTATTGTGACTTGTATAACATCTGTGGGAGTTTTAAAGACATTTTAAGCAATAATAATAATAATAGTAATAGTAATAATAAAATTTATTGGTTTTTTTAATAATAAATTGCAAAAAAGGCAGATGTATCAAATATGATGCAAATTAAAAACATGCAACAATGCAATAAACATTCCTTTTAAATGCGTGATGGTTCAAGCTTTAAAGGATTAAATTGTGATTTAATCACTACTTATACAGAAAACAATTCAAAAGTGTACCGATGTTCACCAAGTTCAGCTTTTAATTTCAAAATAATCAACAACACTCTGTTTATACAAGAATTTCTGTAACACCCACATTTCGACCTGCTGAAAGAAGTCAGCGACATTAGTCAACAACAGTTATATCGTGGTTTTAATGTGGTGTCTACTGGTCCGACACAGGCAAACTAACACAAACACACAGACAGTGCCAAACCCCCTCTCTTTCTTTCCCTAGTCTCTGTATCTGGAATTGGGATTAGCACTTCTGGGTGAGGTATGGGAATGAGGCTTACCTGCAAGTTGGAGCCTAGTGCTCAGTTCCTCAGCAGAAGAGAAGGAGATTAGCCCAGCACGTAAACATTCTGGGATTACTCACTACCAAGGATTAATGGATGCATGCATTTTATGTTATGAAATTTATATACTCTCAAAGCAAGGGCCTTCTCCCTTCATGTTCATGCTGCTTACTTGCACTGAGATTACCCCAGCAGAGAGGTGGGGTACTTAGAGCCTTTCCAGTGTGGAAACTAACGGCAGGAGGATTAGTCAGCAAATCTAAATCGACACATGACAAACCGCTGCGATATCGCTCCTCCGTTCCTTATTTGAGTTGTGCTATTTTGTTTACTCACAGGTTGTGCCCATGTCAGTCAGTTTGTGGCTATTTGTTTGTTAGAATCAATACTGCTATTTTTTATTCTGTTTACTTGTAAGTTCTGCCCAGTCAGTGAGTCGGTGGCTATTTGTTTGTCCAGAATCAATATTTTTGTTACATCCTCACCTGCTAAGCAAAGCAGCTGCCATCACCGGGAAAAGACCTTATGTAACCACTCATGGAGTCCGCCAAAATGAACAGATGAGTTACTGTAGACAAAAACATATTTGTGTTTACGTGTGTGTGTGTGTGTGTTTGTATATGCATGTGCTCGCATGCATATCGCCAAGGTTTGCTCTCATTTCTGCAAGAGCCAAATCGGGGAAGGGCAGTATTTCGATGTGCCTCATTTGAAGTACAACTTGGAAATGTAATTGGTCTCCCGACACACACAATTGCATACAAACACACATATGCTTGGTCTTTAACTTGCTCATTCTGTTTTCCATGCCTTTGAACCCATCAGAATGCATTAGCCAGAGAACAAAGACTGTGTACTTTGGGTGATGTTGATTAGTCAATTACACAACAGGGAGCATGATAAGAAAACTCTGGTGGATCTCATGAATATAATGCCTCATTATATCCTCTACCAACTGTTTCTCTTCAGAGGGTTTCCCATACTTTTACACAGTACAACCTGTGTTTGGATAGTAGTGTAAGTGTCAAGTTCATGCTTTATTTAAGCATGTAGTCCAACATCACAATTAACAAACTTGCCCCAGGCGGCTTTGCAATTAACAGTGTAGTAATATGACAGCACGGGCAAAAAGACTGACAAAATATAGGTAAATTATAAACAGGTATGAAAGGTATAACCCGGACAGCAGCACCTTTCGATGCTCCTTAGTTGCATTATTATCATTATTATTAATCAAAACAAGGTTTTTCGCAATCAAAATCTCAAAGCATTATAATTGCTTACTGAAATTTCCTCTCGTAGGAGAAGAAGAAAGGAAATAGTTTCCTTTCTGCAACAGCGGCTCAGTCACAGCAACCTAATAAAATTGTACAATAAAATACAATATGAGCTCATCTTTCCTGCAAATCTGTTTTTGGTCCCTGGATACATATCTCTTGACTATCTGTCAAATATTAGGTCAGGCATTTCAGAGGAGCCTTCTTGTTTTTCCTTATTCTCCAGCTTACTGAGGGAGACATGAAGGAGCATCTTCTCCCTGCTTCAGGTTTCAAAGAAGTGTTACAGCTATGCACTGGAAACAAAGCAAATGTTTTCATCTCGACTTTTAAGAGAACCTACTTGCTATTTATATCCCGTCACGAGCAGAGGAAAGATGACAGCACTCTCATTTGCTGCTTTCTTTCTCTCTAAAATTCCTCTGATAAAAAAAGTAATCAGTCACTTTCTTTCCTCACAACAGCCCTCGCTGTTGCGTAGCGTTGGCACGACGCGCGTGTCAGTGTGCGTGTTGTATCTGCGCTTGTAAATGTGCGTGTGTGTGTGTGTGTGTGTGTCTGTGTGTGTGTGTGTGTGTGTTCTACTTGGATGACAACTTCAGCATATCAAAGGCAGATCACACATGTAACTTTGTGAAATACACAAATGCATGTTTGACATTACATTTCAAATAAAGTGTCATTAGAATAATATTGGCTAACAAAATGAGTGCTTTCTGAGACACCAGGCGTGAGGAGGATTAAAGTAGCAATTCTGCTGTTATGCTAAGAAGGGTGGGGAAACACAGAAGCTCAAAGGAGGAAACAGCAAAGTGAGGACAGAAAAGAGGACAGAAATATACAGTCTGACAGGTGGCTGACTTTTTCTGCATTGTTCCTCCCTGAAAAAAATAATAGGCCACTGTATAAAGAAATACATTTTTTTTTAATTGGTACATTACAAAAAATTATGTTGGCTACAGGTTTTACCAGTATCTCTGCATCTTTTCAAATACATACCCTGCTGATAAGACGGTATAGCTAAAGATAATGTAATTTTAGGAAAATGTGTGCTTTCACTGTTTTATTTTGAAGCTGAAGGGTCACAGATACAAACACTTCCATGAGCACAAACCAAGAGTAGCCTGTTGCAAAAGTCCTTGTACCCAGTGCTTCTTAAAATGTGGTAGGTGTCACAGTTCAGCTTTGTACTGTCTATCATCCCTTCCACCTACATATGTCCTCACCTCAGTTGTCCTTACCTACCTGGCACAGCCCCCTCACATGGGGAACCCAATTCCCCAATTACCTCCCCTGTTTATATACTGTTCTCTGCTTGCCTGCTAATTTTCTGGACTTTCATAGTGCTTCTGTTTATTGCATTTTTCATTAAACCACTTAAGAATCATTCCTCCCTTGCTGGGGTTATCCATACTTGGGACCTAGTCCTTGCTTTACTAAATGTCAAGGGAGTGGAGGCACTGGGGTATCGAAACCTATCGTTACTTAATAACATAGTTCCTATAGCTATGATTGTACATGACTGAATAAGAAGGCTTTGTTGACAGCTCCTTCACTGTACTTAAGACGTGTTTTTTTTATGGCTAAAATTACATTTCAACTACTTATCAGTGTATCAGTATTATGTAAAACATCATGTGCAGGTGGCATTCTTGATAAAAAATCACATTCTTGATAATATTATTCACACATTAAATTCTTTTAACTTGTTTTTCTACTAATTTATACAATGTTCCTATTAGTTTTGACTGGACCTCTTCTAAGGCAAATGAAAAGAAAAATTCAAGAAGAATAATCTCTGCAACAGTTACAACAATTAATAATGATTTTCCGGCCATTGAGTGTAACACATCCTCATATAATGGGATTAATTTAATTACGCTGTTTTCTGGTTGTTGCTTTGCCTCTGGGCTCCCTAACTGTTAAGTTCTCTCGCTCTATCTCCCCTTGAGGAGCTCTGTAGACTTAAAGATCACAGACCCTGAGAAGGATTTTAATGGGTGCAAAATGAGCATTTCTTTAGGCAACAACTCAACTTTCTCCCACTCAGAAACTTTCCTGGAGCATTACCTCCAAACCACCAAGTACTTCTTCGCTGTTGCTTACTCTCTTTGTTTCATGCACAGTCCTCCCACCGATGCCCACATCCTGTCTTTAATAGTAAGTGGAGAAGAGCTGGGAGTTCTTCTCATTGGAACTACCTCAAAGACCGTCTGCTGCTTAATTATCTTTAGGGTTTTGTGGTGTTTTATACTTCTTATAGACCCTTCACCGTAGAGGCAGTAATGCAGTATAGTGTACATACAGCTTAGAAAGTAGCCTGAAATAATATTGTTAGAGAGTGTCCTCTTTCAAAACTACAAACATGAAAGAACCCCTCTGGTCATGCAGACATCCCTGTAGTATTAAACATGATTGGCTAAATAATGTCATTGTGGTGTAGCATAGCTTTATAGCATCTGAGTGGAGACATAGATGAACAAGTATACTTAAGCCTCCAGCAAATGTTGGAGATGTTAGAGTTGTTAGATGTAGCGTTAGAGGCAAGGGCCCATTTGCATATACACCTATTAACCTTAATCTAATATTATGCTGGTTCACCTTGTGCAGCCGAAGGCAATTGCAACCCACTGGGGCATATAGATGGAGTCTCTGGGGACACCCGTGGTGTGTGCCACAGTGATGTTCAATCAGGACTGAGATCTACAAGTCTTGAGGCCATTTTCGTGAGATGTTTTTATAGCATGGCTTTCCAATAAATATACAATAACCGTAAAATGTTTTCTCACATAAAAAAAACTGTAAAAACAAAATCAGAAAATATGGCATAATTTTATAACTATGTGATTTTTATTTAATAAGTAAATCAGAATCAGAACAATTTGATAATCCCTATGGAGATTATGTCAATCTACAGGCATTAAAGAAGTGAAAAAAAAACTTTAAACAAAAAGTAAAATAAGTATAGGTTCTGTAATTTTATGTAAATTTGTTTGTTAGATAACACATATCTTGTCTAATTTTGAAGTTTACAAACAAGATGTTAAATACATGTTTAACAAGTGTATAATATCTAAAGCCAACAACAAACTGTGGAAATCTACTTTTTACAATTGAAAACAGACATAATTACTGTAACTTCACACTGTACCTTATAATAACATTACTGACCAAAACTATTAAAATTACACACAAGTTATAGTAATAGAAATGGAAAGGGTACTATATGTGGACAGTACAGCCTCATGAATGCCAGGAACCAAGGTTATAGTGCGAAACTTTGCATATTAACTAGATGATAAATACTTCTATCTTCACCTTTTAGTAGTTGTAACATTGTGGCTGGTTGACATAGCTCTATGCATACTAAAAGAGACAAAGGTGAAGAGGTAAATGGCCTGTATTTATATAGCGCTTTACTAGTCCCTCAGGACCCCAAAGCCCTTTACACATCCAGTCATCCACACACACATTCACACACTGGTGATGGCAAGCTACATTGTAGCCACAGGCACTCTGGGGAGAGGCGAGGCTGCCGAACACTGGCGCCAGCGGGCCCTCTGACCACCACCAGTAGGCAACAGGTGAAGTGTCTTGCCCAAGGACACAACGACCGAGACTCGAACCGGCAACCTTCCGATCACAAAGCGAACTCCCAATTTACAAATCTCAGTACACATTTGTAAATCATATTTCACAGAAATAAACTGAAATATTTTTACACACGTCTCCATACAGATCTTCAAACATTTCTGTTGAATTAATCGCTCCAATGAGTTGGGATCAATAGCCATGAATTCTTCAATATGTAACTTTAGCTTAGCAACAGTGTGCACATGGCATGAGTGAGATATTGGTCACCTAACACTTATCAACAAAACACTACTAACTGCAACACACATACTATAACAGTAAAAAACCTAAAAGCCCTTCCTTCATTTACAAAAACATTACATAGCTAAAAGTAGAATTTTCTGTATTCCATATTTCACCACCAGTGATATCAAACTGGCCGCAATACACACAGTTTACACGTGTAAGCTGAGGTGCACAATCTCATTTACAAATAAGAAACAACACTAGTAACTGAATTGTTTATTGAAAGCCATTAATGAGTCCTAGCATGGAGGACAAGGTTGGTATATAGGTGAGCTGTCACATACAGTCGTCATATCTTAACTGCTAAAATCACATTTGCTACACAGCAGGTGTCCTCCCCCATCTGCAGAAGGTTGTTGTTTTCCAAAGGAGTTTCCCATTTCTTCAGTCATTTCTGCTAATCCACTCACATGCATTTTTTTTTTTAATTTAATCTGGACACTTATGGCCTCATAATGGTGTCTGTTACACTGGCACCCCTACAGCTCTTTGTGCATGTGCTTTATTCCATATGATATCTGCTAAAGCACAGCTGCTAACTTTCTCTCTGTTGGCACTTTTTTAGTTTCTCTTTCTGATCTGCTGGAAATGACGGCATGCTCAATTCCAGTAAAAGAAAGTTGGAGACACTGAAAATATGCAAAACATAGCATAATTTACTCTTAAAAAGTGATAACACAGATCAATCACTTGAGATCCTCAGTGGTGCTGCTTTTGCTTTTTAGCCCAACTTTCACTGATTTTTACTGTGCATAAAAACTCAGACAGCAACAGCACAGAAGCAATTAAACAACAACAAACTTGATCTACTGATGATCTGCTGGAGAGTCGAAGCATTTCACATTGTTTAATGCCGTTAGCCAGTGTGCAAGGGAGTACACATGCTAAAAATAAGCCCTCTAGCTTGTTGGCTCTGCTAATCCTGCTGTCCTGTTTCATTCATTAATTGCCTGTCCTTCAAAAAGATTAACAAGAGATCAAAATCAAAGACTGCTCTGCTCTGCTTGTTCTTCCTCTCATGTTAGACTGAGGGCAGACACTGCATTGACTCGCTGTATCTCATCTTGAGCTACAAACAGGGTACAAGAACATGCTGCTAACTACAGTAGATATTTCTGCAACACATTACACAGGCATCCTTATCACAGCATCATGGCAGTTGCTTTTAGAAATTCTTCCCATTAAGTTTAATACTTTTTTTTGTGGTCATTAATTTTTAGAAGCTAAAACCAAAAACTACATAATATACACCAAAAATAGACATGTGGCTAATAGGCCATGTTTTATAATGTTGGCGTCATTATTATCCTTGGCAGAGATCATCTTTTATGCACTATAATTTTTGGTTTGCAACAATACAACTATTCTACAGGGTGGGCCATTTATATGGATACACTGTAATAACATGGGAATGGTTGGTGATATTAAAGTCCTGTTTGTGGCACATTGGTATATGTGAGGGGACAAACTCCTCAAGATGGGTGGTGACCATGGTGGCCATTTAGAAGTCGGCCTTCTTGGATACAACTTTTGTTTTTCCAATAGGAAGAGGGCCATGTGACACATCAAACTTATTGGTAATGTCACAAGAAAAACAATGGTGTGCTTGGTTTCAACGTAACTTTGCTGCACAGCAGCTTAAAATATAACTTAACTTAAAAACATAAAACTTTTCAAGGCACAGCTTTGCATGTAAATATTATACATTTCTTTCACTGTATGGTGATTATATTGGATTTTACCATCACAGAGCTGTGGCAAGAACATGCAGCCTTCACTGGTTGTGTTTCAGTCCAACATACTGTTGTCAGGCAACAGAAGATAAATATGTAAATAAGCTGATGATAATAACTTTGGCCATATCTGTTAAGGCTAAATATTCTCTTCTGCAAAAGGGGTCTTGTAGCCACCAACAGAACATTTGGTGTGACATCCTTGTGGCTGACACATTTTAGACTTAGTTCGAAGAGGCATCTCTATCAAGTAAATAGCAACGACAGACTTCTGAGTCTTACCACAAGAGGTATGAGGTCTGTTCAGCAGCCAGAGCAAGTGCTATACACAGGATTCTAACCAGAAAGGTTTGTTTAGAGACAGTCTTCCTGATTTATAGAGGAGAAACACAACGTTATCTCCCAAAACAATAAAAAAAAGAGTTGATTTTTTAAAATAAATGAACTACATTCATAGAATCAGACTCAGATGAATCTGTCATCTCTTATAAAGAGCTAAGTGTGTTTTTCAAAATTTGTTGTTGTCTAGTTTTTATCTGAACTGTCTGACTGATTCTGATTGTTTTTTATATATATATAATTTAGTACGAAGTTTAGATAAAATTACATTCATGTTTATGTTGACAAAAGGAGCCACAACCCTGAATTTTATTCATTATTAGACCCGAGCGGCTTTTCTCAAAGTTAAAAAAAAAAAAAAAAACACTGTCTGTTTTAATCATACCCTTGATCTTGTTCCCGTTTAGTGGTATTTCCTGAAAAACCTAATTATTTCGATTTTTTTTAAAAATTATCCTAGAATTAACCAAAATTGGAAGAAATCATTACTTCTTTCAGAGAGCAGCTACTCTCAGTAAATGTTAAGCCCACACAGCTTGATTATCTTGTCTGAGAAATAAAGCAATTATCAGAGAAGTCTGACTCGTGGTGCAAGTCACCAATGAAAATCTAAAGATGACACCATGAAAGCACGTGATTTTCCAAATACACTATTTAAATTATTTACATCAAAACAATCCTCTCTCAAGCTAAGACTACTACTCATTTGTTTATTAGAATGATAGACGAATAATTAAAAATAATAATAATGTTGTTGCTATGTCTAAATGTCCTATTATTGATGGGGGTAAACAAAAATAAACCCTGGCTTCTTTTTAGGCTCTGTTGAGCCTTGCATTCCTTCAACTCAGTAGTTATGGCTTCACGAGTCAAATTTTAACCAAATACACCAGGAAATAGTTCATGCATACTATGTTGGCTAGACAAAATTGGGACTGTGTCACCATGGCAACCACAAACAAAGCAGCTGTAGTCTTTACTTACCCAGTATTTATACCTATCATAACCAAGTCATGTTTAGTCCTAAACCTAATCAAATGTCTTTTTAATACCTAAAAATAAGATAATATAAATGATGTGTGAATATCTGTAACATGTACGGGTCAAACTTGTCTCGGGTGTGAGTGGTTCAAGGTTCAAGGTTCAAGGTTCTTTATTTGTCACATGCATAGTTATACAAGTATAACACACAGTGAAATGTAGCCTGACACGCTCCTCGACATGTGCAAAA
>NW_005187588.1:448062-458732 GCF_000239375.1 Pundamilia nyererei
TATATATATATATATGAAATGATGGTGAAATGATTTGCTCCACCACTGACCCCTCCATCCCAGAAGATGTGAACTTTTTTGCCTTTTTACAGTGGAAGATATTGATTTCGTGTACATGGACACGAATCAGTACAAGTGAGACTGGACAGATGAAAAATCTTGTTCAGGGACATGAAAATGACATTGGAAAATTCATGTTTAGGAACATGTTACATTTGTGCCCAGAAACACAAATCAGTGGATTAGTGGTTGTGACTATTTCACAAACAGAGACTGCTTGCCCCATCTTATCTTAAACCCTCATTATCCCCATTGAGCTTTTGGCTCTAAGAGTGCAGGCTTAATTGTGCTGTATCCAAAGGTACAGTGTAGGATGAGCCTTCAGCTATCAGGCTCCTATCCTGCAAAACCGGCGCTCAGTTTGGTTTGCAAGAGACAGTCTCTCCCCCTCTAATTTTAGGATTAGGCTAAAACTTTCCTTTTTAGTTAATGCTGAATCGGGTGACAATTAACCATCCCTTAATTCTACTGCTTTAGGCTCAGTCTTCTGGGGGACCTGCAGTAATGTACTGAGCACACTGCACCCCCCTCCTTTACACTCCTCATGTCACCTCATGCAGCTCTTTAACTTTTGTTTATGTTTTCTATGCATACTCGTTGCATGTCTTTAATATTGTAGCATCTTTAGCTTATAAAATTGAGAGCAATGAGAGGAGTGACGTGAGAAAAGATGGGATCAACTCAACTGAAGGTAAATTGGTTGTGGTTTTCTTGCTTCAAGGTCCAGGTTTGCCATGAATTTCTGAATTCCCTTTCACCTTCTATTACAGCCCATTCAGAGGAAAATTTCAAGTCTGCAATTGTTGTGCAATGTCCAGACAATCTTGCAGATCAGAGTTCACTTTAGTTCGACTTTGACTGTGACCCTTTGCTATTCTGAGGGAATCCTTTCTGGTTTTAATTAGAGGGCATTAATTAAATATCTGCAATCCTCCTATTATGTTATTACATTGCAGGTTTTTGGAGAAATTTAAAGGCAAAATATCAAATAGAATTTTTACTAACAGCTTTGCAATAGCAATAAATTACTGGTGACATTTGAAAAACGATGAGAGGGTAACTAATCATGACAAGATAATAATAATCATGAACATAGTGAACACAGTGAAACTTGCTGTCCTCAAGAGAAAGCCTTTCACATTCTTCCCACTCAGCATGCGTGTGTTGATTTGCTTCTTCAACTTGGCAACCACACGAAACATTTGCATGTTTATACGCTATATTTGGTTATTTTAAATGTATCCTTTACTATTTGATATCAAAATCCTGGTGTCTGGCCTGTGTTTCACACTTTTAGTGATGTAATGTTTAAAACATTTCCTTCCATTCAATCCAAAGTCAGATCTTTAGAAAAAGACTAGATGTTACTGGTACGTCACCTACTTTCAAAATGCACAGAGGAGAGGTTAAAGTCTGATGTGGTTAAATATTCAGCATCACTTTTAGTGTAAAGAACAATTTTCTTATTTGACAAAGATGTGTGAAGCATGAGTTCACACTCATTCTGACTTTATCTGCCAAACTATTACTGTGTCATGTATTGTTTTGTAAATCTGTGCCAGATTTGGGAAAAACAAATCCTCTTGGATTTCCTCAGAGCATAAAAATTGAGGCCTGAAAACAATATTAAACATTAAATCACATCTGTAGACTATTAAAAGTAAAGCATTGCGTGATTCTGTATTTTTGTAGTTATCTGCATAGAGCAGGAATTATATGTCATACTGCTAACCATATTTTTCACAAGCATATCAGCGCTCATATTATCTTTTCCCTCTTCAATGCAATGGGATTATAATTTTAGTACAACTATGCTGTTGGCAATCCAAGACCATTTAACTAATCGAAGATTTAATGGCAGCTGTAATGTAGGACTGCTAAACTAATCCGCGTTAGGCATATTCAGCAATGAATTCAGCTACATCGTGGCTGCAGAAGTGACAGTAGCTAAGATAAAAAGCTTGTAATGCTTGTAATCCTTGAAAACTAATGCCAGCACGGTACACCAAAACTGGAGATGTTAAAAACGTGCTTTCACACATCAGTAGTGATACGTGCATAAATTATTTGGCAGGAAATGCTTCAACACAGTTGCAATGTGATTATTATGGCGTACAGAAGTAAGAAGTAAACACAGATCATTAATCTTTTTTTAATTTATTTACTAGCACAAAAAAAAAAAACTAAAAAACAAACAGCAGCACTGAGTGTCATCAACTTCTGTTTGTGGCTTTTAATCAAGCTCATTTTCCCGTATAGTAAATGGAGTAAGCTGGTTTTCTTCACTGCTAAAATTCCCCTTAAAGACTGTCTCCTCGTGCACCTCTGGAATGCTCCTGCCACTGATACTGAACCCTGTGTTGAAGGTCCGACCTGGGAGAAATGTGCCAATGGTAATGCACAAGAAAATTAAGCAAGCACTGGCCACAGGCTGCAAAACAATGTAGGCTCTTTCACTTAAACACTGATAATCTTTGACATACGCACTGAGTCAGTGGGACCCAGATGTTGATGTTTAGGTGCATGGTGAAGTTGGAGATGTTGCAAGCTGCCAAAATGGACCTTGGATGTCTGTTTTTTGGCAGTATACTCATGAAAACTTTTACCCCTCATACAACAGGTGCACTTTCTAAGATAGATAAGTAGATAGATGCAGCTTTTTGTGGCATGTAGCTACACAATATTAGGGAGGGGGGTTTATTGTTATGGCTGATCATATTTGTTGTATTAATTACTGTTCTATAAGTTTGCGGGTGCCTTGTTGTTGAAAGAGCTTTCAAACGTTTCTGCTCTGGCAGTTAGGACAGGTGTGATTAACAACAGTTTTGTCAATTTCATTTTTTCAATAACCCTTGTTGCACTGATTAATTACATTCCATACATTGTGATCACTCATTCTCTTATGGGGGCATTAATTTCAAGAAACGTACTCCCTACATTTATTATACTGAGTATTTTCTCCTCTACCTCATAACGGCTGGAAAACCATTCTCTATCACTGTGATCAGTGAGGCCTAAAAAGAGTAAGCCTTCTTCTTCAAAGTCCCAAAGGTTTTGTTCATCCATTAAGCCAAACAAGTGGGTTTGTAAATGTTAGCGAATGCTGCGCTACTCATCTAAAGTTGTGTCTCCTATCGTCTTCTTCTTCTCTTCTTGCTTGAACTTTCTAGTAGTTATGTATACATGCAAATCTGAAACTACAGTTTTGGTCAGAAGTTTACACACACTCATTATGGACATGGCTGGTAATTGCTGAAGTTCTACAATATCTAATGTTGACCAAGCTGAGGCATATTAACTTAGTGATCGTGACTGACTACAAAAACAAAATTGCTTGACGCTACTCATTGGACTGAACAATACTGAGAACAACTGTCAACATCTGGAAGAAAAGCCGCTAACCTATCATTAACTGGAACACCAGAGTCACTGTCCACAGTGAAGCTAATTTTATATATCCATTCACCAAGAAAGAAGACCCCGCTCAAAAATTGACACCTTCAAATAAAATTTATCGCTGGCCGCATGGACAAGCCAAATGCCTTCTGGAGAAAGGTTTTATACTAATTCCAAACTGCCATAGTACGGCTGTGTGGCAGGCACGATGAGTACCCAAATGCAGGACTCAAAAACTAAGAAAGCCAGCCTTATTTTGCCGTATGAAATAACACCAGATACAAGAAAAATATAACTCAAACTAGAAACTGGAAGACTGAGAAGCCAGAAACACAGAGACACTCAAATAGCAAATAGCTACATAGGGTAGTATGATGGTACAACGCAATGGACAGAGGAAAACACAGGGCTTAAATACACAGAGGGATAACAAGGGAATCAGACACAGCTGGGAGTAATCTGGCATAACGACGCAAAACTGAATATACTGAACACAGGACAAGGAACTATCAAAATAAACAGGAACATGACACATTCACAAAGACGCAGACCTGACAATGAGACACGGAGACATGACTGGCTAGTGGAACAGAGGGAACATCAACATGGGTAAAGCTTGTGGAATGGCCTTCCCAAAGGCCCAATCTCAACCCTTTTGAAAATTTGGTCAAGGTGCAGCCCTATAAGTGACATTTAACCAAATATTACTGGGAATAAAATATTAAGCCTGTGTGCATACTTTTGACCGTTTGGATCATAGAAAATCCAACATGAATTTAAACTTGTGCACCAAAAGCAAGCAAACAAACAAACAAAAAAAGCCACACATTATCTTTATCCGTGCTCATGATGAGTGTATGTAAACTTCTGACCAGAGCTATACACAGAGTGTTTGTTTTTTGCTCCCTTTGAAGACCATGTGCACTAAAGTGCAAGTCATTGTTCTTGCAAATTCTTACTGAACAATTTACATTTGAATTTTCATGGATGAAATTTGTAAACACAGGTGCATTGCTAGGTGTCCCACATTCCAGTATAACACATTACTATAATCAGTGCTGCTGTCATTACTTTAAAAAGTTGCTTCTCTTACAAGTAATGACTTTTCATAAAAGGAATTACTTTCCAGCGAAAGTTATTTGTATTACTCCATAAAATGACATGAAATGCATTGTCTTATAAACACCACTTAACAATAAAAACATAGGCTCCAGTCCCACATACCAACACAAAAGCTACACAACAGCAAAAGTTGTGTATTTTTCAGTAACGTAGTAATATTATGCAGGACAAGTGCATGATGGTAAAGTACAAACTTTGACCAGGACAGAACAACTGCAATATACTGCTAATGCAGCTTTGGCTCTTTGCAAGCATCTGTGCATGCTAAGACAAAGCTAGCAAAGAACCCAGAGTGATGTTAAAGCTCAGTGTTTGCTGACTTAATCCAAGCAGTGAGACACTGAACTTCAACAGGTAACCAAAGCAATGATGAGCAGTCAGACTTGTGGCACTGAAGCCCCCATTTCTACCTCTTCATGTTTCTAAAATAGAATCATGATAGCGATCACTTTGACATCTCTTTGGGCTGGTTTTATACACTTTTGTTTTCAAACTTTAACATTAAAAGACAGATGTTGTGTGTCTTCATTAGGTTACAGGTTTGTGTTGTAGCCCAAGATTTAAGTTGTTAACTGGTAATTATGTGACAGTGCATTTCACAGCATGTTAGGGACCAGCGTGAAGGTAAAGTCATGAGAAGTGTAACCAATGACTTTCGCCAATGAGTAATTAAGTAATTAAGTGATGTACTGCTAATGCCTGTAGCAGTACTTATAAGAAAAG
This sequence comes from Pundamilia nyererei, assembly GCF_000239375.1. Lineage (NCBI taxonomy): Eukaryota > Metazoa > Chordata > Actinopteri > Cichliformes > Cichlidae > Pundamilia > Pundamilia nyererei. The sequence continues at coordinate 453,364 of NW_005187588.1, forward strand.
TAACAAGTAATGTGTAATATGTTACTTTTATTGAGTAGTGACCCCAGTACTGCAGAGGTGTGGTTGTTAAATTGATTTTTCCACTTTTCCAGGTGTGCAAATTCAAACCCGTCATTTTAAAATTGTTTAAATGAATTTATCAACAACAGTCTCTTGAGTCTCTACATTAATCTAAACTGCCACAGACTGATTCTTTCAGATTTTTCACCACATCTACAGTAACTGTGAGCCAAAACGTTTAAAACATTACTGATTCAAATACTTGCATGGTGTTTATTATTCATTAAGCATAAGCAAGGCTTGTGTGTTGGTCTACATATGTAGACCAACACACAAGCCTTGCTTATGCCTTGCTTCATGTATTTGGTGTCAGATGTGAGATTTTTAACAGCTAGACCATGCAGTGTTTGCTACTAAAACGTACCTCCTCTCACTCCATTTAGTTCAACTGCTCCTGTCTCGTAATTTCTGCTGTGCATTAAACCTGAGTATCCCGTTTTCAGTGGAAAGCAGCAAAGATTTAACTCTTCTCAAAGGTTTCATCTTCATGTCACCCACGAAAAATCAGATCTCATTGTAAAACAGCTGTAGGAAACACTCTCCAATTTTATGATGATTTTTGTGGTACTGTGCTTTATTTATTTTTTTATCAAAAATGTATTTCTTCCAGAACTTGAATGAATTAACCGGAGAATATTATCAAAACAGACACAAGCTGGCACCACTGTGACTTGAAAAGAAAGATATTCCCTTCTGAGTCCGTGGTAGGCACAAGCTGGTTGCACATAACTATAAAGTTGGAGATATGCAGTAAAGGACCCAAAAATGTTAATATGCTGAGTAATCCTAATTGATCAGTAGGATTTTCCTCTTTTACAAGCATTTCCCATATGCTTTTCACATGTCTGGACAGAGGCAGGACATGGAGTCAAAGAAGTCCTCTTTAAAACTTCAATCAGAGAGCAACTGGAAAGAGCTGTAATCACAGGGAGTTCGTTTTTGGTCCCTAAAAGATGGTGTCCAGTAACCAACTGTGAGCGGCAATGACAGGAAAAGTAGAATGAACCAAACTGGCTGTTGGCTTCTGATTATTCCATTTTCAGCAGAGGTGTAACTTCTAGGTGACTTGTATAACCTAGTGCAGATGTCATATGTGATGTAGTTGGGTGGATGACTGAATGTTTGGGTTCCTTAGGGACTAGTAAATGGGAAATGGTCTGTGTTTGTATAGCGCTTTACTTGGTCCTAAGGACCCCAAAGCGCTTTACACTATACACAATCATCCACCCATTCACACACACATTCACACAAGTTACAGTGTAGCCACAGCCACCCTGGGGCGCACTGACAGAGGCGAGGCTGCAGGACACTGGCACCACCGGGCCCTCTGACCACCACCAGTAGGCAACGGGTGAAGTGTCTTGCCCAAGGACACAACGACCGAGACTGTTGAAGCCGGGGCTCAAACCGGCAACCCTCCGATTACAAGACGAACGCCCAACTCTTGAGCCACGATCGCCACAGTAAAGTGCTATACAAATACCATTTTACCATTCTATACAATGCCATTTTATTCTACTTTACTTTTTCTCATCACTTCATTTTGCATTTTGAATGGTTCTACAACTTGAGCCTTGTTTAGTTTTAAGACTGGATGAATCATGTTAGCTGTATGAGCAACACATTCACAACTGATCATTTCATTACACGAACACTTAAAACAATATAACAATTTGAGAAAATAGCCCTTTGCAACTTAAAGTGGGAGGAAAAACAGCGACATCACTGACATTACACATTATACTGACATTACATTCATTACTGCATGCAGTATAATGAATTTCTGAATGAATGTCATTTGAAGAGTCATTAGCAATCAACCAATTCTGTCATTTATGTATGACGATGCGTTTTTATAATACATATTACGTGTGAGGTTTGCATCTTAAAAGAGTGGATTAAATATACTTCTGTAGCAGTGTTAAAGGTTTACAGATGTTAAGACATAGATCAGTTAATGCTGATTGTGATTATGTGACTGTTATGTTGTTACAAGCTAATGAAAAGATGCTACTGTAAATCTGTTGTCACATGAAGGACACATTCAAAGCCGCCGGTCTGTTATTACAGAGAGCTGCCTGGTTCTTTCTCTGTAACTCAGCTGAGTGCAGTTTCTGATGACTAAGACTGAGAGAGACTGTTCACTCGAGACCCTGCTCACAACCCTCCACCACCACCACCACCACCACCACCACCACTACCACCACCACAGCCACCTGCTTGTCATGAACGAAGTCTTTGTGATTGACACAACTCCCTCATCTGCCTTCTCCTCACGTCCGGTAAACACCGTGGCCAAAAAGCAGTGACCTAGTCTCTTTGATGAAAGCAGATGATAAACTTGATAGTAAAGTGTTTCCAGGGATGGCATTTTCATTTTCATTTTGAGTTGGAAATCATCTCAATTAAATCGGCAAATTACAACTGCTGTCATTGACTCACAGTTCTCCTTGAAAACATGGGAAATATCTCAAAGTCATTTTCACACCCTTGTCCTTCTTTGAAAGCTTCTATTCTGTACTTGGCAACAACACCGTGTATTTTACTCTCTCAAACAGGATACAGAATTACAAACACACCAATAAGCTATATGTCAAGCTATGCACTGTGCATCACAAAGTATCACGCCACAATGACAAGGTGTGAGATATAGCTTCAAACCAATATTAACAAAAACATCACAAGCTTCTCATATTGTTCATCATCATGTGCATATTGTGCAGGAATAAAGGAACCAGTTCATTTGATTTAACTGACAATAATTAATACTCTGTATGCTTGACATTTTCAACCTTTCCTACTAATAAATATTAGAAATAAAGCATACTGTATGTTCCTGGTTGTACTTTTTATTAAAATCCAGTTTTTTCTTAGTGTTAGTAATTCAGACGGTTGCAGTATAGTACTTGTAGGTGTGTAGATGTACGTATTATTACCACATACCCAGGTCGTTTGTATTAGGCTATGTATTTGGTATTCAAGTGGTAAAGCAATGCAAAGCAGTCACTTGGTTTTGTGTTTCTTGCGTTGTTTTGTTGCTTTATTTTTGGAAGGAAACTAAAGGCTTTAAGTGCAGCTGCAGGCTGGCCTGTTGGCAGCTGTATGCTAATGGCTTGCCTTGTTTGTGACTTTGAAATCAAAGCAAGTCTTATTCTGGTCAGTGCTGGCCTTAAGGCTGTCAGTTTTACGAATCTAGTGGAAAAAGAAGCAAACAGAATAAAACAAACGCAGTTGCTAACAAAATGGAGATTTCTGGCAACACTCGGGAAACTGTATGCCAGGTATATGCTAAAGCCTTGTGTTTAATTCAGGTACAGAGGTTCCAGTCATAAATGTTTTGGCAAAGTGAGTACATCATGCACAAACAAGACATTTAGAGCATAAGACTCCAAAACAAAAATAATGACAAAATCCCATGACGGCTGATGCAGATGAAGTGATCGTCACTGCATTTTTCTCTAATCAAGTGAGTTCTGTCACTTTTTCTTTGCATCTCACACTTCCTTACGTTACCTTCCTCCCTGTCCCAATTCTTTACCTTTCACTTTCTTTTTGAGAGCTTTTTACTCCTCCATTCGTTTTCTATCTCTGAATCAACTCCCCTTCCATCTTCCACTTTCTCTACCTTCCTCTGTTCTCTATCTTTCATCCCTCCTTCCCTTCCACTCCTTGTAGGCTGTGATATGTAAATGCGCAGACAGCTGCTCTCATTCCCCGAGTTTTGATTCAGCCGTTGGCGTAATTAACAGCTCTGCGAACTGTGACTCATCCCGAACTAGGTGAGAGCAGCTCTGTCAGCCAATAAGCGCATTCTTTTTCCCTCTCTGTGCTCTCTTCTTTATGTCACTCTCGCTTTCTCACATGCAGCGACACATAAACTCACAATGCAAAGTATTATTCATTTATTGGACACTTGCACAGCCATCGCCAGAACTAATCGTCTGGGGTCATCTCCCAGCAGCTGACTGGTGCATTGTTTTCCTGCTCTCTCTTTTTCCCCTAAACTTCCTGTCATCTTCTTTCTCATCTTCCTCTTCATCTCCGTTCTCTTTTCGGCTACACCTTGCAGTAACTTCTCTGCTCTCTGGCTCTCTTCTTTTCCCCAAGCCTACTTATCTCTTTAATGGGGATATCAATTAACATTGGAAACTGGGACCTCAAGGCCCCTTAGAGAATTAATGCATAACATCTTAAACCACAGAGACAGGCTCCAAAGCGCTTGCTCTCCTGCACATTTTCTTTTTTTCCTCCCTTCTTTCCATTTTTTATATGATGCTTTGCTTCTGCAAAAGAAATAATATTTCTGCGAGCACTCATTCTGGGCTTGTTTATACAGTAGCTGAAAGTTTCGTGTCACATTTTCATCATTTGGCAGGGGTCGGCGAGCAAGATGGAACACCTATCTCAGTGTGCAAACCTATACTGTGTTTCAACAACATGGCAGGTGTTGAAATTGAACTAAGGTAATGGCCTAGAATGAATGAGTGCAGTGAAGGCAAAAATATTTTATAATTATATTTTTAATATAAAATTACTTGAAAAACAGAATAAATATTTCCATTTTGTTCCTAGTAGGACTGCATTGATACAAAGTTTAATTTAAGATGTTTATGATTTTTTTTCTTTTTTACCGAGGCCATTTCCCCTGCGGCTGTAAACACACATGGTAGAAATACTCCTGAGTTGAACAAAATAGCTTAGGCTTCAATCACACGATTGTAGAGAGGCTGCTGGTTGTCACAAAGTGAAATTAGCTGCAAAGAGGGTGCTCCACAAAAAACAAAAACACCTTTTGAATGGTTTGGTTGTTGGCAGATAGTAGTCACACTTCACAGTTTCACTCCCACTTGGAGAGTGGTTGACAGGTGTTTGCAGACGTCTCCCATGAAAACTACAGGACTAGCTGCACTCTGCTAGCAACCAAAGCAATCACAAGGATATTTTTGGTGCAGAACCATATGTCTCTTTGGAAATAGTTTCACCTCGTGACTGCCAGAAACCTCTGGCAACCATTCATCAATGTGTTGCTACATTTTCCTAGCGAATGGTGGTTGCTAGATGGTCACTGACCCTTGTCTAGGCTTGTCTGACCAGGGTCTCAGATTTCAGTTTTACACATGTGAGAATCAGCTATATATAGTGATCTATAGCTTAAAATGTAATGCAATGTAAGGCTGAATGGGAAGCTTTCAAGATAATAGATCCAGTCTGACAGAGTTCAGTAGGATTTCTTTAACTGCTGAAATAGATGCCAAAGAAATAGATGATCAAAAATGATCTGAGAAGCTTGTTGCAGATTAAAGTTGCAG
>NW_005187588.1:459192-483799 GCF_000239375.1 Pundamilia nyererei
ATGGAAATAATAAATTCATTATATTGACGATACTCATAGTGGGTCAGCCATTGCACCGAAATTCAGAGAAAGGACACTAGAGAGAGGCCTGTGGTTGGCTCAGAAATCAGCACCAGAACACTGCAAACTCAACAAAGAGAGCATTTAAAAAAGGATATTTATTAAAGCCTATTCAGTCCAACAGTTTTTATATTTTTTCCCACACATTATGATTAATTATTCCTGTAAAAGAAGGAGGCTCGTGGTATGAAGAAACCATGCTCTGGAACCCACCATAAACCCGGGCCTTCGCACCAAGACTTTACACAAACACCACATTCTGTCTGCTGTGCATCTGCTGGGAAAGTAAAAACCTAACTAAATAAATTAATAAGTCACCGTGACATGAAACCACCCTCAAACTTTACATTTGTTCTCACCGGGTATTATGATGACAGAAGCGGGTGAAAACAGATAAAGATATTCTTTAGGTGACTCCCAGGAAGATACGGTAGTGTCACACCGTGCCAGCTTTTTTTTTTTTCTTTACTTGCAGACATGTCGACATGTCATAGCAGGGAAGTCGAAGGTGTATTTTACAGTATTTCAGTTAAGGAAGATCCTGCATTCATGCATGCTGGTTTACTGCCATGCCGTACTGCGATCCTTAATGGAACTGAGTCAGCAGTAGTGTTATTAATTCCACCCGCGCTTTTCCTGCTGTGACAAGTCAAAATGTCTGCTGTGATAAATTTCCATATGAGGGCCATGGAACTGAAGCAGCTGATGAAATGTATTATTTACTCCCGTGAATCTTGTCCTGTGACATGTCTGTCAGTTTGATTTGTGTTGTGACCTCAAGTTAAGACACAGAACAGGCAGTGGACAAATGCTTTAGCACTGAGGTGGACTACTTTCTGAGTAAGCACTTTGTCACGTTGTTTACATAAGCTAGCTACCAACTTATTTTGAAGCTAGATAGCTAAAACTCAGTATTACTGGCCTTTGTTTTGTCTTTGGGACCAAAAAAGATATTATCTATAACAGCCAAGCACAACATTAAAACCACCTGCCTAATACTGGGAAGTTCCCCAGTGTTCATTCAGGGGAAGAAGAGCTAGCTGCAGAAGATTGCAACTCTACAGGACAAGGCCTAGAATACCCCTGCATCTTGGAGTGACATTTTTGATTATCTTTTTACAAATTAAAAAACAAAAGAAACAAAAAATCTATGAAAAATGAGTCATAGTTTGTTTAGGCAATATAATTTTATCATTGCTAAAGATGCATCTTTTTGATCTAAGCTAACTGGCCATCTTCTCAATACATGAAATCTCTGGGTGTCTGTCCCTGTTCTTTTAATTCCCACTCTCCTGCTTTTTTCTCCCCCTCTACCTGTCGCTCTCAGTTCTAGTTTCAGGATATTCCATCCTTGGGCAGGGCTCCTTTACGATCTGATCTAGTCTAAAGATGTGCTTCCCATATACTCATCACTCCTCTGGATGAAAAGCCAGCTGAAACCTTCACTCTTTGCCACATCATTGTCACCCTTGTCATGTTTTTCTCCAGTGTGTGGGCTTTGGCTGGATTCAAGTTTCTTGCAACTTGAAGAAATCCTTCACAACCCTCTGCTTCAAGTTGGACTTACCTGCAGACCAAAACCTTGCAATCCCTCATCAATACTCACCTTGGAAAGCTCACCCGTACGACCATTCTCTGCCACTTCAGTCTTCCCGAACAGTCACCTGACTCCCCTATGAGCAATTCAATAAAAGGACTCGAGTAAGAACTCGAGCCAATTCCAAAATACACAATTCAATCCCCAGACTTACTGAAACATCACTAACCCGTGATCTCCTCTGTCACAGAGCTCTGCTGCTACGCTGCTCAGCCCCTTCCTGTGCTGCAAACGCTCACCTGCATTATACTCGCCTGTATACAGACACTATTCCTTGCTTGTGTCGGTAGAAGAGTTAAACTTGTGTTGGTCTTCATGGTTTTACTATTGAGTTCAATTATTCTTGTGATTATGACACCAACTCCTACACAATCAGGAGTTGAGAAACCAAGTTTGGCACCCAGGTACATCTTAGGGCCCTGAAGCTTCTTACATATATGAGATATTATGACATTGTCAGGTTGAATAGCAGCCACTTAGCAACAAGTCAAAATTGCCCGTTTCTTAGCATTTATAGAGCTTTAGACCTTATAAAAGCACTCTTATCATTCTTTTAATTTCACAACAATAACACCTAATTTATATCCACAAAAGCTGAATTATATATGATATAATGTCATCATATTGTCTAGAAACCACTTAATGGGCTAAAATCTTATGCACCTACTTCACCTTATAAAAGCATAATATAATTTTAATTTCATGGCCACACTGCAAGAAATAGGCCAAATAATATGTAAACCTGTTTCCACCACAAAAAAAAAAAAAGTATCCATAATTTGAAATTTCGAGTTATCTTTCTCTAAATTTTGAGTTAATAAGTCAAACTTTTGAGAAAAGCACCTTGAAATTTTGACTTATTGTAGTAACTCAAAATTTCAAGTGCCAATGAATGACGTGAACGATGTCGTTTTCTTGTTACCCAGAAGGATATGGTGCAGAGGAATGCACATTGTAACGCCATGTGATTCAGCTTATAATACAAGGATTTCATCATTTGTGAAGCCACCCTGAAAATACTCAGCAATTTGTGCATTCATGACCGGCTGTAATACTGGTAGCTTAGCTGTAGCAGTTGTAGCTGAGGAAGGAAGGAAATGACGTCATTCATTACTGATTGGAAATTTTGAGTTGCTTTTCTCAAGATTTTGAGTTAATAAGTTGAAATTCTTTTTAGTGGCGGAAGCGGGCTTCCATAAAATAATACTGTAGCATGTGCATGGAGTTTTAGGACCATTAAAAGATATAGACTAAAGGCTTGTATTGCTTATGATAACAAGTACAGAAGACAAATTGCTGCCACTCTAAGCTACATATCACTTAAGAACATTTAAATAGCCTTTCTGACATGGATGAATACTATTGTTACCAGAAATCCTCAGAACTACATTTACAATTATTACTCTTACATTAGTTTACACCTAAAATATAAAACATAAAATAAATATTTCTAACTAGTATGTGCAATGAAAGCTGTGTTAAGAAACCTTGCATGTGTGGAAATTTGACGTGTATCTGTATTTACCACACTCATTTAAATGGCAGCTCAGTTGCCTTTATACTCTTATAACCTTCCCCAAACCCTATTTTTTATTTCTGTTTGAATCTCAGTTAGTTTAAACTCAGTTAGCTTCTAATAAATTGTAATAATTTTAACTTGCTTATTGTTAGATTATTTAGTTATATTTCATGTGCTCCACACACACACACACACACACACACACACACACACACACACACACAGTTGGTGAATCAAAATTAATTTTCAAACCAAATGCTAAAATTGGTCAGATTTGACCCGATAAGTATGTATGGTTGGAAATCAAGAAAGCAATCAGTATTTTTGGATTTATTAATCAAGTTCTTTGCAGTAAATTTCAGTACATAAGAAACAAAATACTATAAATCTTATTAATCTTTGGTTTAGTTGAAAAGAAAGTACAGTCTGCAATCTTCAGGATTACTTATGGTGTTAAGGTGCTCCCTCCTCTTCCTCAGCTGAAAGATGGTATTGTAAATATTTACTTTAATCTTCTATATCCAACAGATTGACTTGGCCTTACAGTTTAAGGTCACATTAGGCTTTTATTTTCCGCTGACTCAGTAACTAAGGTCTTAAGGTCAACAGTGAAATGACATAATCAATATCTAAATGGAGTAGCAGTTGGGAGGTGATGAACTGTAGTGGCAGCACAGGATACGGGCTCATATTAATGGCATTATCGATTTTCAGATTCATCTAGAGATGTTCTTAAAACTCACCCCCACTTCACCTTCTTACACATACCGTAAACAACCTCTGGCATTATAGGTTTGGACTAATTGTCTGAGAGATTAAATGTTTGCCAAAGCAAAATTTCCTCCCACCAAATATTTCAGAAGAAGAAAAATATGCCTGAATTTTATACCTATAAAACTTTTGCAAACACACAACGAAAACTTTTTACTTAACCCATCCAACCACAAAAGGCTTGGTCCCATTCATATCCCATACACTCTGAATTGGATCAATAGTGACAGGATCTGCTGCTTATTCCTCAAAGGCTGTCAACAGGAGAGACCCTAATCTATACAAAAAATGGCTGGCCACCAGTTTAAGCTGGAAGAGTAACGTATAAATATATATCTTATATATATATAGCTTATCTCGATATGTATGTGATAACATGCTTGATGTTACTGTGAATGCAACATAAGCCAGAGGTCTATCAGATGGGAGGGGTGCCCGTTTCTGTGTGTGTGTGTGTGTGTGTGTGTGTGTGTGTGTGTGTGTGTGTGTGTGTGTGTGTGTGCGCGCATATTTGCTCGCGTGCGTGAGAATGTGCACATGCGTTGTCTCTTTTCCCCTTTTATGGCGTTTGAAACCTTTTTTTCTTACTTAAACCATGTTGCTTTGGTACCCCCTGAGCTTTCAAACCCCTGGGTGGTCGATATGGCCTAGTTTTTGAATTTCCTGCTGCACACGGAGAGGTACACAAACAACTGGCACACATACAATGCACCGTCAGCCCCACTCGCACAGCACAGATACACGCACACAGCAATACAGACGTTGTAAGTGAATCGACAGAACATGTATGACAGGGCTTTGTTCTTTCCTTTTTGGATTCCACGGAGGACAAGAAAAGCATCTGAAGAGGGAACGGGAAGATGGAGGAAGGGAGGAGGTGAATGTAGAGGAAGGGGAGGAGATGAGGAGGGAAGAAAAAGGAGAAGGAAGAAAAGGGGAATAAAGTATAATAATGTGTCACAGTATATGGAGCCGAGCCAAGACACACACTGTGAATAATCTGTGGTGGGTTTTTGCTGAGCCGGTTGTTGTAGCATTAAAAATATAATGCCAAATATGTCCCAGTGTCTGGCTTGCCTTAATGATGGAAGCCCAGGGGATGGATAATTAAGGCAGAGGGATGGGGAGTTTGTCTCTATACAGCTTTAATAGTCTTCCAATGAGTCCTATTCAAAGGTATTGTGGAGAAAATTGAAATTTTGACCCTATTTATGCTACTTTATAGAAAAAAAACAATCTATAACAGAATATTCTTCACTGAGCAGATTAAATTGTTTTAAGACTGTTTTGTATGTACAAAACGCACATACTGGTTTATGTAACCCAAAAGGTGAAATTGCTCTTGTCCTATTTTTATACAAAACATATAGCACACGCACACTCATTACATACTCAACTAAACCTGAAACATGGGCAACGAATTACCGCTTATTATTTGGGTATTTCATGAAAGAGAAAGAAGATGGACTGATGGATTGGAGTGCAACAGTAGGCGCATAACAATAAGATTCTTCACCTTGAAATACAGGTTTAGACCTAAATCTACTGAAGAGTTGAGTCCCAGAATGTCTTAAATAAACCGCTCTGAAGCCAACACAGCTTTATCAAGGAAAAGAAGGAGTTTTAGACTCTAAATCCAAAAAGTAAAAGCTTTTAATGTGCACTTCTGCCCTTCTGTACGACTTCCATTGTGTGTCCTTTCAAGGAGAAATTAAGATGACTTCATTGATTAGCCAAGTATGTAATCAATCACTTGACTTCACTGTAAGTGAATATATCTTAACACTATTGTCTCTCTTGGTAAAGTTTAATTTAATTAAAAACAGAAAGCTGTACATATGCTGTGGAACCTACAGAGCTCTAATTACAGAATATAATCATTTTCACACTCCTGCTTATTGTACAATGCAAAAAACATGTTTAAAAAAGCAGAATAATGCAGTCATACACTGACAGTTTTCACTCAAAAGAGAGCACTCGGATGTTTTAATCACCTTATACACACACATCCCTTTCAAAACCCCTCCTAACCCAAGAGCTGAGCCCAGGAGAGTCCCTTATCTCAGCTCCTTCTCCCCTTTGAATCATCTCACAATACTGCTTTTAAAAAAACACCTATCAGAATGAAACCAAATTACAGGGTAATGTAAAGAAATACTATAAGTAGAATAGTCGGAAGAAGAAACTAAGAGGCAAAGCAGATCACAATGTTATCTGCCCCAAAAAACATTATAAATTGGCAGAACATCTCTCCACTACCCGGGATGAAAAAAACGCAAACAACAGAGACAGCTCCTGAACAAGTGCCGGCTCAGTGAGCACAATTTGGCAATAGCAAAGCCAAAAACATCATGACAACCAATAGAAATATGTCACAGTCAGACAGGTAAAGTGGAGACACGGATACAATTTCTGCTCAAAGAACACTTTTATTAACAAGTTCAACTGTGACTTTAGATTTCAAACAGCTGAAGTCTCAAAAGTTTAAATACTTCTAATGGAGCCTCATATCTTCTCGCACATATATATGTAGGTATGCATCCACACGCTAGACCCTCAGGGATGTTGAATGAACAGTAAAGTACGACTGAATTGAAATTACATGGATTGAGCTTGAATAAAAGGAACCAAATTGTTATTAATTGGATTTCATACTCTACTGTTGGTGTTGATGGATGGATGGATGGGCCATACTGTTAAGGCAAAGATAAATAAAAACAACAGTACAATGTATCCACATACTGAACCTATACGTAAGAATACAGAGAGTTATACAAGTACAAAGCTGACTCGCACATACACAAACACATGTGCGCGCGCACACACAAACACGCACATTTCATCCCACATGCTCTGTAAATAGAGAACAGGATGTTGCAGACATTTGGGTGTATGAACAAACAAGTGATGCTCCTTGTAAGAGAGTAAGAACGCAAGGAAGGAAGGACAGATGAGAGCGAGTGGTAGAGAGGCACACAGAATCAAGACAGAGAGAGAAACAGGAAAAGCGAGCTGGGGTAGGTGGACAGATGAAGTGGTGAGTCAGGAATGAGATATGAAAAGAACAAGAATCAGCACTTGGAATAATTCCCCTCCTCCTCATTTCTCCTCTCCCATTCTTTCTTTAGACAGGAAAAGTAGGATGAGAGGGTCATGGATCTCATCCTGGACCCAACTCTTCCTCTTCCTCTTCTTCTTTCCATTTCCTCTCCATCCTCTCTCTCTCCTTTTTCTTTTTTTTTATTCATTTCATCCTTATTTACATTGCCACTCTACTACTGTGACTAGCAGCTGTCACAGTGCATTCTTATAAAAAGAAACAGAAAAAAAAAAAATGTTCACGAGATATAGCAGGAGACAAATCATCTGCGGGCACAAATATATGAAATATATGAAAGTGTAATTCAAAAGTCAAATAAAAAAAATAGTGCTAGTACAATAAAATACATAACAGCAGTTGGTACTGTTGTCTCACACCAAAAAAGAATCTGTTTGAAAATGAAATAATACACCTACACATATTTTTGTAGCTTTTACATCCTGCTATCATTGTTATACCCCTGTAATAATTCTGCAGTTTTTGACCACAGTACAAAGATCTGTTTGTTCTCTGGGGATCCCGCCTTTGGCTGTGGAACAACAGTCAAGCCCAGAGGGAGATATAAAGTGTCACCTGTGGGGTGGGGATGACAGTCAGCTAAATGAAACACATTTTTACATGGGGCATTTTTGGAAGTAATCGCTTTAAGCTTGCATGAAGGTGTGAATAATGAGTGTGAATAATTTAAGCATATATAGCATTTGATATACATTGTGGCTGTGACACCATATGTTTGTTTTCTTGCATTTGTCAGGTACACACGGGATTTCCTTCATGTAAAATGTGTAGTTGTGGCCCTCAAGCTGTCTTAAAATCATCTGGCCCTCAGCTGGTCTTAGAACTGGGTAAATACAACCTCTGATGAACATCAACACATGATATATTACACTGTGTTATTATTTATTTAATGAAAATTAGGGCAAAATGGTGTTTAAAATGAAGTGCCCCTGTTATAGATTTTGGTGGATTTAAGAGGGTAAGCAGCAGTCAGATGCTGTACTGAGCATCTGAACTGATCACCAGCAAAGTTTGAGTAGTTTGCTGGTCTGGAGCATTCGACTGTGTGTTAACACAATGCCAAGGATGAAAAACATCAGCAATGATCCAACAAATTGTTGCTGTCCATCGATCTGAGAAGGGTTATAAGGCCATTTCCAAACAATTTCAAGTCCATCATTCTACAGTGAGAGTGATTGTTCACAAAACATTCAGTATCGCTGACAATCTTCCCAGGAGTGGACATCCCAGCAAATTCACCCCAAGGTCTTACGCAGCAATGCTCAGAGAAATTGCAAAAATCCAAACGCTACATCTCAGACTCTACAGGTCTCAGTTAGCAAGTGAAATGTCAAAGTTCATGACAGTACAATTAGAAAGATTATGCACGTATGGTTTGTTTGGAGAGGCTGCCAGGAGAAAGACTCTTCTGTCTAAACAAAATGCAGCAGCATGGCTTACGTTTGCAAAGATGCATGTGAACAAACCACTAAACTTCTGGAACAATGTCCTTTGGATAGACGAGACCAAAGTGGAGATGCTTGGCCATAGTGCACAGCTCCACAGATGTGAGGCCATCTGCCTGACAGATAAAACTTGGCGGAAAGTGGGTCACAAAACAGGACAATGGTTCCAAGCACAGCAGCAAATCAGTGACAGCTGCAAAAGCATCAAGGTGTTTCAATGGCCCAGTCAAAGTCCAGAACTCGACCTCATTGACAAGCGGTGGCAGGGCCCTATGAGAGCTGTGCATAGATGAATGTCCACAAGCCTCAATAAACTGAAGCAATGTTGTCAAGACGTGTCGGCCAAAATTTCTCCACAGCAATGTGAGAGATTGATAAAGTCATACAGAAACCCATTATTTCAAGTTATTGCTGCTAAAGGTGGTTCTACAAACCATAGCATGCACTCTGTTTCCCCCCACACTGCTTCTGAATTTTGGCTTAGTTTTTGTTGAATAAACGTAATGTGTGATAACCTGATAAGACTCAGATCATTTTTTCCCTTTTGTGTCCTGATAGATAAAGTCTTAGAACAGAAAGAGGGTGTACTGTCTGTTTCACATGATTACATAAAGTATATGTAAATATTTGAAACAGTGCATTTGTGATTTGTGTTTTACTTTTTTAAAACTTTTTTTGACACCAGAACTTTCATCAACTGGGGTACAAAAGGTTTACTGAAAGATCCCAGATTCCTCTAAAGAAACATTTGTACCTTGTAGAACATGAATTGTGTATAAAATATAGTTATTACTACTCTTTATCTCTCTCTGTCGTTCTCCCTTTTTGTGTTATCCAAGTCAGACTTTCTGTGTAAGGGAAATAACTGGCAAGCTGTATAATTATTGCTAATCTGTGTGTGTGTCTCTGTGTGTGTGTTTGGCAAGACCATCAGCCCCATGTGGTTAGAGCGTGCATATTGACTATTACTATTATTATTATTACTATTATTATTCTTGTAGCATTTTTAGTGCAACCCTAAACATGCCCAAGTCGAATTGGAAATAATGTTTTAAGACCTCCCATCGGCTCCTGTGATATCATTTCTGGAGCAAAGATGTTCTGTGCTCATATTTCGACCTACTAGAGAAACTTTCAAGTGGTGAATTTTTATAATTCACTTCCGTGGGCTCGTCTCTCTCTCCCTCTCTCTCTCCCTCTCTCTCGTTCTCTCTCTCTCCCTCTCTCGCTCTCTCCCCTCCGGAGCTTATCTCTGTGCGCATCGTCAGCATCAGTTTGAAGTCAAATCTGACAGCCGCTGCCTTTCCCGGTCCTTTAACGGTCTCTTTTACTCTCTGGTGGTCATCCCGCCTCATTTAAGAGGTACAGCCCCGGATTACAAAGATATACGTGTGTAATTATTGATCTACTTTTCGGGTGGGTAGGTGGGGGGAGATTGACCTCGATTGCCGCCCGAGATGTGGGAATCTGGCTGACGTGCTTTTTTGTCAATGTGGTCTTACCTTTTCTCTTTGCAGTTCAGTCGGGACTGTGGGACCGCATCTGATCGCTGTCTTCAACTTGGGGCGAAGAAAGACACGGGAAACTCCTCGGGATTCTCCATACACCGTGCGCTGATCTGGATATTGTGGTGAGTACACTTTGACCGGAATTGTTGCTTGATGTTTTTTTCCTTCCTCATTTTTTGCGGAAAACATCCCAAAGTGCCCCATTCTGGTTCGCTGTAATGGTCCATATCGGCAGTGTGTTGAAACACCGAGTACTTTTGTCTTTTTCTTTTTGGTTTATTCTTTTAATAATCACCATCAGACACTTCAAGAAGTGTTTTATGAATTGTCTTTTTGTGCCAAAAGCGGAAAACGAGCGTGTGCAGCGCAGCTCCTCCGCTGCTCCCTCTACATTTTAACTTCTCGCTTATTATGCATGGGACTTAAACGTGGCTATTTGTGACAATTAGAAGTGGTGTCAGTATTCCACTCACGGACGGCGGTGAGAGTAAAATACAGCCGGCCGGGTGAGGGAGTTGGGGGGTGGGGGGGGCAGATTAGGTGAGATGAGTGAGGAGTGTGAGAAGAAAGGAACGCAGGGATCCCTCAGGGAAAGCGCTGCTTCCCTCCTTTTTATGAGGGGGATTTTATTAGTCTTTTTATTCCCTACAATGATGACATTATCTGATAGTGTTCTAAAGCCTCTACTTAATATGCTATTATTGTCAGTGCCATTACTACTCATTATATACATAGTGACATCCTACAGTACAACTGCCTGTGCTGTAGGCACAAATCTATGAGGCCATTTTCTGCTTTTATTGTCCTGTTTATCAATTAAGCTTGTCTATAATGGAAATATCACACTTCCTCCAACATAAAACATTACTCTCCCACACACCATCCGTTAGCATCTCACCTCCCACATAGCCACACTTGCTGTCCACAGCCGATTATCTGGTTATGTGCCACCATTTGCACTAATAGAGAGTCCCTACTTAATGTAATGACAACTCTATCTGTCAGGCCATGCACAACAGAGGGCTGCTTAAAGGCTCATAAGCGGTGTCATCAAGGCCAGATTGAGAGGCCATAAAGACACAGAAGACAAGACAAAGTGCCTTCAGAGGTTGTCTGAGTAGTTTTCTGATGTGGTTTATTGTCCGAGTACAGTATGGGGCTGTCATTGTGAAGCATGCGACCCAGAATGTGTGTGCCCTGATGTGTGTGCGTCTTAGTGGCTGTTTGTGTGAGCCGGATCTGCTCAGTCATGTGTGTGCAAGGAAAGAATAAGTGAGCATAAAGAAAAGAGGGACAGAGAGAAGGAGAGAGAGGGGGAGAGATTATGCTAACTCAAAGTATTGAAGGAAAAAGGAAAACCCATGTAAGCAGTTTTTCTTTTTAGCCTATATATTTATATATTTAGCTGTCAGGGTCTTCACTGAAACACACTTGGTTCTTTTGGCTTTGACATGCTTGTCACCAGCTTGAGGTGTATATGAAAGAAGGCCACTGCTTATTTTAGCTATGCAACCTGCGAGCATAAACAAGAAGAGGCTAAGAGGACTGACCAAACAAGAGCATAGATTTAAACACATATGAAGGCAGCTTGTAACTTAGGTGACGTGAGTGGAAAGTGCCGGGGTTCACTTGCACTTACTGGCCGAAAAGCCGAGGTGAAAACGCACGAAGGCCACCGTCTTGCCGCCGGTCGGCGGGCTCAGGATATTCAATAATCAGAATTTATTTCGTGTTGTCTAGCTACATTTACCCTAACAGTAATAATGTATCAAAGAAAATTCATTTCAGTGGGAAATTGTCCTCTGTCGTACCTCCTCAATTTGCCTCCTGCACTCTGTTTAGATGAGTTTCAGTTCTGGGATTCACACAGATGTTTCAGTGGAGAATTTGAACCTCATTGTAGACGTGGACAGGCAATCATGCAACGAGCCAAACATTTAGCCTTTATAACCCCCATCAGTTTTTTTTTTCGTCAGGTGAAAATGAGATGTAGTCTCAGATGATGTGCTGATATGCTGCCGCTGATGGCAGTCAAGATGATGATGATGATGGCAGTCCTATTGTGGTTCTTCTTAATGATAGCTATAATGCTGACCAGTTGATTATCGCTCACGCTGAAGGAGGTAGGTATATTACATCATGGTTATGATGCTGTGATGGTAATGCACTACATCTTAAAACAGAAGAAGATTAAAAGCACTTCATTTCCCACAGTGCTTTTCATTTTGAGATATGTGCAAGTTCTAGTGTCTTTGAGGGGAGGCAAACACCAGGTCAAAGGAAGAAGTTAAGTATCTTGACAGCAGGACAAATGTCCCTGCTTGTATTTGGTGGCGTTATTAAGATGGTGGGCTGAGAGCATCACACAGTTTTTTAGAACATGACAACCCATGCAAAATGGTAGAGGCATACAAAGCAAATTCTGATTTTTTCCATGTGACAGATTGGGTATGTTTTTCTTTTTTTCCTTTCCTCCGGATGTTGTTTGTTCTCTCGGATGCACACTTACTAAATCACACATAACAGCGCACACACACATGTACTTATGCGCATTATCTAATTTTCAGCGTGGACAAATATGACAATGAGGAATGAAGAATTTAACACCAAAAACTCATTGATGCAGGCCCACAGTCACATTTGGTTACATACTTAGGTAAAACCTCATTGTGTCTTTTGCTTATCCTCCACCCATTCTGTCAAACAGAACATGGCCTTGGGCTTAAAAATATCTGAGTACAAACACAGTCATACTCACACGGACACACACAGTTTTTGCAGGGACAGCCCTGGCGTGCTGGCACCAAACCAAAGAGGTGGTGATAACGAGGCTGAAGTTAGTTAGGATTTTAGCTGCGCCTGAACCTCCTAACACCCTTTCTAAATCTGATTCATCCCAAAATGAGATGTTTTTCCAAGAGAAGGAGATGAAAATACTCTCTCTTCCTCTGTTTTTCCTCTCCCTCTCTTCTTCCCTTGCCAGTTGAGCTCATCCACCCCCCACCCCCCAATCCACCCAGCCTTCTATTACTCTCATACTCTCACACACTATCTGTTTCACACCCCGTTCCTCCCTCCCGTTCTCTCACATCTCTCTCCTCCCCTGGCACCTCGATGTGTTTCTCTTTAATTGAGATGCATTTCAATGTGGTGCAAATTAGCTTTCTACAGCTCCAGCCTAAACTTGCAACGTATGTAAGCGTGTGCCCGTGCATGTTTGCATGCATGTGCGCGTGCGTGTGTGTGAAAAAATTCCCACGGTTAAAAGTGAAGGCGTTATACGTTCCTATTCATTTCTCCATTGTGTCTACTGATGCCTCATCTCTCCCACAAATTTACATTTTTAGTACAGCGCTAATAACGTTCGCTGGTTTGGAATGCTTTAGTTCGCCTCTTTTGGCTGGAAGAATTCACTTGGCCACCCTCTATGGATTTGAATTCTGATCTGTGCCTCTGAGAGATGACAGTGCATGGCAGCTCATTAGGGAGAGGGATGGAAGTCAGGAGGGTCAGGAAGGTTATAGAGACATGTTTCAGTTATCCACTGCTTGTCTTCCTCTTTCCTGATCTGATCGAGCGCTGTTTTGCTAAAGGGGAAAGCTGCTTGGTGATATTCTGTACACATTGCACCATGAGGGCAGTGGTACAGTGTGCCTCACTTAACACGGTAATGGACTGATAGACTGTTAAAAATGCTTTTGAGTAGAAAAAGAAGGATATTTGTGCATTTTAAGGAAATTATAGAAAATTAGAGGAGTGTTTTGCAGCCTGGGGATTCACAATCCAAAAGGTCAGAAGATAAATATCAGGGGTAGGGGGGCTTAGTGTTAGGTAATTAACAAGATTACAAGATTAGTAACACACATTTTGATATTGCAAATTCAGCTGACCTTTTCTGACTTCTCAGAAATGTTCTAATCTAACCTGTTTCAAGTTCAAGTTCAAAATTTTATTCGCCACATGCGACCATATGAACTTTTCACATCTTTAAAACTCTTCAGACTCTCCTTTAACATATACTCACTGGGTGAAATGATTGCCCTGCCTGACACTATGCCCCAGGTACGTCTAGTATCAAAACATTAACTTTGTTTAAGTTAAATGATATTTTTAATCCCAAATGAAAGTAATGAAAGAAAAATAACATTTTCAAAATAAAAGCCTCATGTCGGACTTGCATGCTTAATACCCTTCCTTGCGATATTCAGCTCTGCTATACAACTCCTGCTACTATAACACTCTTTGTGTGTGCACATCTCTATTTATATGCACATGTGTAGGTGAGAGGTATATGACTGTGAACATGGTGGGGTGCACTTTGTGTGTGCCGATGTATGTGCACATGCATGTGTGTATGTGCTGGAGCAGGAGAAGTCATTAGGGAGAGTGATGCTGACAGTGGGGTGACCTTGGGGCTCCCAGTCTTCCTCCTGTCGATGAAGGGGATGACTTAGTGCCTCCCTCCCCACCCATGATGGCTCATTTATTATCATTAGGCACACAGTCAAAAGATGCTGCTCAGACCCTCAAGACAGAGAGTTACGTCTGTGCATGTGTGTGTGCATGTGCTCGTCTGTGCGTGTATGTTTATGTCACTGAGAGTGAGAGACAACAGGATGGAGACAGAACAGGAAGCCTTATCTCTTATAACTGCTGCATGTCTGAGCATGTGTTTGTCAGCCTGTGCTTGTCACAGGTACGCTTGCCTTCGCGTTAGCTTGTGAACATGTGCTTATCCGTATCTTGACGGCAGACGCATTGCCTGTCAGTCCACATCTGGCCGTGTGCTTCACTTCTCTGCCTGCGCACCACGCAGTATAAATAAGGGTCTGTGCCATAACCCCAACCTTACGTCACCTTAGCCAGCCAGCGAGCAACATCAGTGGTATATGGCTACATCAGGGCGGCCTCGCTGCTATCGTTTCTCAGCGTGATGGATGGAGACTTCTGCAGGCCAGTCAATACCCAATCTGAGCCCCACTGTCCTGATTTAAGATACAGCAGCACCCAGGTGACACACTCAGAAGCATGCCACTTTAATCACTCTGAACATCAACTCTACACTGCCAAGATTGGTGTGTGGGTGGGTTAGTGTGCGTGCATAAGTGTGTGTGTGTGTGTGTGTGTTTTTGTTTTAGTATCTCACTCTGTCCAGCAGTGCTGTAATCACACAACGATCGGCAAGTGCTTGCACTTCTGACAGAGTTAACATTTCTTTAGAATGTAAAGGGAGTGACATAAATAACGTATGCGAGGTGGGATTTATGCTGTGTGTAGCTTGAAAGGTAGGATAAAACATATATTATATAACGGGGTAAAAATTGCACCAAGCCTTATATGAGGTGAACATCCCCAACTGTAATCCCCATCACCCATAAAATATACTTCTAACAGCTTTGAAAATGACTAAATGTATCTGTTGTCTTTATTTGATTCACTGGAGTCATAACAACGTTGGAGTGTGATGTCGTACTACTATATAAGAAAAAGTAGGCAGGGGGGAGATAACTAGACACAGAAAAGACCTGAGAGCACAGTCTGGGTTAATGGTTAACGTTGATTTTAATGTTGATTTCTCGAGAAATTCGACATTCAATCCAGAACTCGACTTCCCCCTGATCGAGTACCTTAACAAGCCTGTGAAAGCATTTTTTATTCTTCAGCTGCTTGGAGCGAAGGTGTTATACGACATGAAAAGGTGAACATCTAACTGATGTATTCATCTTTACGTATTCACTATGTGCTTACACAGCACTCTGCGTTCAATCATTAGTTATTATTAATCTCTGGCTCTCTTCCTCAGAGTGTTTTTCATCATGTCTTCCTCCCATCAGCCCCAACCGGTCGCGACAGATGGCCACCCCCTCCCTGAGCCTGGTTCTGTCAGAGGTTTCTTCCTGTTAAAAGGGAGTTTTTCCTTCCTACTGTTGCCAAGTGTTTGCTCAAATGAGGTCGCATGATCGTTGGGTTTTCTCTGTTTCTCTGTTTTATTGTACATTATTATCTTTACCTTACAATATGGCGCCATATAAATAAAACCAAACTGAATTGTCTCTGAACATTTTGCGCAGGCAGTGAGTTTCGTTTACATTTAATATGTCCTTGCTATTTTATTAACGAAACGTAATTCATGTAATTCAGTTAATTTTTTTTTTTTAGTCTTTTTCTAGTCTCACATTCATTCTGCTTTACGGTAAAACGTACTATTAGTGAAAAAGGTGGGCAACTTAAATTCAGCATCCTCGATGTGTAACAGTGTTTCAGTTTACGAGCGCACCGTGCAGGAGAAAAGGCTTCAGTGTGTTCAGTAATCAAGGGAAGATTGTGTTTGCATGAGTAAGCGGCTGGATATCACTGCTTTATCAGAGTAATCTGTTTGCACTGGTTCAAATTGTTCCCTCTTGACATGCCATCATTCACATACTATACATGCACAAAGCATACTTAGTTGTTTATACAAAAACACGCTTGCACACGCACACACACACACACACACACACGCAAACACAGCCCCTCCCATTCAGCCCCTCCGATTTGGCTGTTAGTCTAATTTATGAGGTGCCGTTAATTTGGCCTAAACGCTCGTTGCGAGACCTCCCTCCACTCTCATCCCTTCATCTCTGTATCCCTCCTTCTCTTCCTCCCTCTCATCAGTCACCCGGCAGAGTAAATCAGAGGGGTGGTATTGCACAGCAGGCAATACATAGACTGGACACCTTGACTAATATACCGCTGTCCTTCTCCCTTCCTCTCTCCCCGAGTCTATCGAACTTCTCCATCCCTCCCTTTCTCCATGTCTCCTGGCCGCTGTCTAAATCAAATTTGGCTCTTCTCCTTTTCTCTTTTCCCCCCTCTGCTCTCCTTTTAGATTTGCTTCCCCCCTTATTTCTGTCTACACTTCTTTTACCTCCCCTGTGCACTTTCTCTTCGCTCGTGTCCTTTTCCCTCCCCCATACTTCTTTCGTCCACCACTCTTCCTCCACTCTCTTTCTTCGCTCTCTTACCTTGCTTCTCCTCTTCCCCCATTCTCCTGCTCGTGTTAGGTGTAAATTTAGAACAGAAGGCATGAGGGAATGCTATGTGTGTTTGTGTGTGCCTACGTGTGTATGTGTGTGAGCGTGAGAGAAACTACATGAAAGCTTTTCAGACTCGCCATAAAGCGTTCAGATGGGGCTGATTAAAATCCTAAAGCCTTGGTTTTCATCCACATTTAGGATTCACATGAAATCGAATATACACACTCACGTGCACTCACTTATACACACGTGCACATGCGATTGCACATTAACACGCGCAAAACGCATGCACACACAAGTTTCCCTTCTCATTATCTTCCTTTTATTACCCTCTCTTGCTGCCTACTTGTCTTTTTTTCTCCTCTCTCGCTCTGTCAAACACAAACACACTAGTGGAAGGTGTTCCCTTCCGATGCAGTGGAAGCGAACAGAAACAACATCAGGCATCCGAGTCTCCCTCATCACTTTACGTCACATTGTTCTTTCTAATTTCATACATTGCACACACTTGGGAGTAAACCTGCGCTTCAACCGCTCGGCACACCTATACATCACTGTCCATCTTCCCACCTTTCACCCCCTCCCTCCATCTCAATTGCTCTTGGTTTCGTGTCTATCTATTTTCCTTCTTTTCTCTTCTCATTTCTCACCTTCGCTCTCTCATGCACGCCTATCTATTAGCCCAATCTTTGTCCCTTCTCCTCTCTCTTCTTCAAAGTTCCGGAGCACAGAGGGTTTTTAGCTGTTTTTCAGTAAATGTAACAACATCTTGCCTTCTGTTCTGTTCAACACTCCCCCAACCCTCCACCCCCCTGCCCCCTTTTCACAATCTCTACCAGCCCCTCTCTCCTCTTTCTGTCACTTCTACCTCTCTCAGCAGTCTGCTAGTGCACACTTATAGTCGCAAGATAAAACATGCTACCTCTGCCTTATCCCTCTGTGTATTACATAAATCCACCATGGGTATCATTAAGCAAGGCCACCTCCAAACAGTACCTCATTCCATATAAAGCTCAGACTCTTTGGACTAAATTGACTTGAAGTGGCTTAATTAGAACAGGATAGAATAGAATATAATTTTTTTTTTAAGAATAACACAAAAATATATATATTTTTAGATCATGTTTACTTAACAAGTAGGAATAGGTTTATTGCAGTAGCAACAACTAACACTTAAGGTTCATGTATGACCGCTGGGATCCAGTGATGCTCCAGCTAATGCGCTAAAAATGTAAAAGAAACTAACAGCTGTAGGGAATTTCAACTTCTTGCCTTTATTTTAAGCAAAGTTAAAACAGACCGACCCTCACATCAGTACTCTGAAACTTAATTAAAATCATAGTTGGAATGTTCCAGGTACCTGTACAACCTTGCCAACATTTTGCTTTAGCAGTCATTAATACAGCTTAGGTTGGCTCGCTGCGATCCTGAGAATGTTTCAGTCTTTTTTTTTTCTAACTAAAATTTAACTGCACTGAATTTAACATTCAGGCTGCTCTAAAGTGAAAGTGAACCAAACTCCCTGGTCCAAAATCTAACATAAGACTTAAAAGGAGAGTGGAGGCTCACATCGTTGAGTCAGTAATACAAGTTGCTACAGAAGAGCTTACTTAAGCAGTTGCTGGCACAAAAATTTGGCTGTTAATTAAAAATGATACACTGAATGTAGCGAGAGCAATTCTGAAAAGTTAAAAAAAAAATCTGTGAAAACAAAATATTAGGCGCGTTTAATAAGTTAGTTAAAAGTTAGTGTTCATTTGCATGCATTTCCCATCTCCATCTTCAATAAAGCACTTATTTGCTGCTTTTATACATTAGAACTGTCTCAGTAAATGAGAGATTATTAGGTAAGATGATCATTCGACTAAACATTTATAACCATATATCTATGACAAGCAAGTATCATCTAGAATAGAATAGAGATGTTCTGCGTGTGCAGAAGAGGAAAGATAATCAAGTGTTTCTTTCATTTGCTTGTTTGAATTATATTGTGTGCTTGCCCATAGAACTCACTTGTGAAATTTTATTCACCAGTAAATATATTCAGATCTTATTCATACGATTCAGTGTCATAAATCAGGGGTTATCTGCTTCTGGTAGTGCTGCCTGCCTGCTAACACAGTCAGGTAAGAGCAGAATGATGAATTATTATTATTGTATAAAAATATTTTCTCTAACTTGACCCCAACTTGATTGTGAGAGATCACTGGAGCCACTCAAGTGTGAAGCATTAAAGAAAAGGTAGTTATTTTAATATTGTTACGCGTGGATTTGCATGTGTGAAACACAAGCGTCGAACTCCCCAGTCACTATGGGTCAACACTTTCAACTTAAATAATTATCAAATTCATAGACAGACACAGAACCTGCAAATCAAGTATGAATCAGATGTGTTTTCTTGTGTGAATCCATTATGTGGCTGTAACTCTGCAAGATCTCTGGGAGGCAGGCCAAGTGTCTCTGGCTGAGTCGCCTCCATTCGCTGTATGTCTGTTCAGTCAGCCACACAGAAGACAGATAGAACTACCAGTCTGCTCACCCCTCCAGTCACACCAATGTAATCAGACCTCAGCAGCCATAAACCACCGGCTATGGACACTCTGCCCAGCCCGCTGTCACACACACTCACACGCATAGAAACACAATCTCAAGTACACAGAAACGAATGCAAGTGTAGACTCATGCACAAGGACAGATCTGTGTGCGTAAACAGAAATGAAAGCACAAAGACGAGAGATGCATGTACGCAAATCTGTACATGCTGACACATACATGCGCAGACTCGCAGCTTTAAGTGAATCATCGAGAGCTGAGTGGTGGGCCTCCATAAGTTTGAGCTTTTTGCCCAAGGAGCTTAGTCCAAGACATTCCTCTCTGCTTGGGCAGGAAGGATGTCTTCTGACCCAAAGGGAATTTTAATCATTTTGCTAAGTGCCACACTCTGCGTGTCTGTGTGTGTGTGTGTGTAAGGATGGACTACTGTCTGCTCTGTGTGAGTTACAGTAAGTGAAAGCTTGTGTCTTTATCTCCCTCCCGCACTGTCTCTTCCCTTCCATCATTCTTTTAGCACTTCCATCAGTGTCTGTTTCCCCATCACCACCGCCTGCGTCTCAGGCCATTTTGTGTCTGTTTGTCTTTTTGTTATCTTGTATCTTTTGTTCTCCTTCTCAACAAACTACCGTTCAATGTCTCCCTCGCCCATCTCACTATCTTTCTTCACTCTCTCTCTACCTCTCCAGCTTTGTGGTGTGAACAATGGTGGATGACTGTGCTTTAGGAGATTTACTGCTGGATCCTCTCTCTGTCAGGTGTCGAGACGAAAGGAAAGCGATGACGAGGGGGGGGGCTGAGGGGGCCGGGTGGGTTGGTGGGGGGGAGCAGATGGAAGATAGAGCAGTACACAGGGAGATGAAGAAGGCCGAGAAGGGAGGGAAATGGAATCAGAGGATGACGGCAAAGAAAAGGATGAGACAGAGAAGATTATGCAGGGGAGCATAGAATGAGATAGAATAAGAAAAATGTGAACAGAGTATAGAATAGAAGGAGAGGCTACACTATGTTTTTTAAAAGAGTCTCTGAATATAGTTTGACAGATCAGCCCTGTGCTCAGATGTAACTGAACGCAGTTCTCCGTTACTTTCCCTCCTTTTCTCACTTTCTCACATTAACACATCACAGACACCGGAATTCATTCTGTCAGTTTCAGGTGAAACATGTATTTGCATGCTGACCAGAAACCAATTTGTGTTCTTTGATAAGCATAAAGATTTTCCCATGTCTCATTTTTATTTAAAACCAACTCTTTCAACAGTCAAGCCCCGAGGGCCTTGTGAGGGGCAAAAGTTGAGGCTAAATGGTCACTGTGAATGTTTTTCACCCACTAATAGACTAGTTACACACTATACTGACCCCAAAGAAGAAACACGGATACATCATTAAAGATCTGGCTGAGTGCCATAGTGAAAAACAGAACATATATTCACAGATACATTTTATTTTAAGGATGACGTCACCTACCATCACCTTGTGAGCTCTCAAGCGGCGATCATATGTGAATGAAAAGCTACAGTGCTTAGTTATAGGGTTACACTTCATCCATAGACTGTGCAGGTGTATCACACGGACACCTGTTAATTAGTGCTAAGTAACATAAATTTTACTCAACTACACTGAAGCATGCGGGATATTACATCAGTTCAGTTAAACATACAGTAATTATTTTTCAGATATATAAATATATTACAAGTGTGCCATGAAAAAAATTCTCATATAGTGCAACTTATCCTGCAAATCCAAAAATAACTACATCATAACAGCACAACGGGCTGCGAGGAATGGGCGAGCGGCTACAGGTACTAGTGAGAAAATGAGATGCAAACAAGGAAGTCACCACTGACGCCTGATTATACAACAAGGCAGGCAATTTATCCTGTTTTGAGGACAGATTTGACATCTCTGCAAAGGTAAAACATCAGAAGATATTTGCTCCTTCTGGATGTTTGTAGAGATAAGCAGTAGGATTATTATACAGCTATTAGCTCAGTGCAACAGATTTGCAGATCATACATCACTCTGTAGAACTGAGTCTTCAGTACATTGGAAACACGTGATTATTTGTGCACCAGTGCTAATAGTTGTGTTTTCAGGTGACTTAATCTGCGATCACACCTGGACGCATTTATTGTAAAATGTGTTCACTGACTTGGAGTGATGTTTGCACTATTTAGACCTGTTACACTCGGCTTACACTGAGAACTATTTCCCAAAGAGTAATAGTAGTAATTCACCTATTATGGAATTACTTGATTTACTAAAAAAAATGCATACCAAGTGTTGAGATCTCGTCTGTATATAAAGAACCAGACAGGATTGAGTTATACAATATTATATAATTATCCATATTTCTAGCTTGGATAATATAGTTATCTAATGGTCCTTGGAGCTCAAGGACTTTTTCTCTTCTGTGATGTCATCTCAAGACTGGAGCTGCATTAGCCCAGCACTGCTTTCTTAAAAGTGGTTGAAAGCACAATTCCTTAAGATTATGACCTGCTTGCTTTTTTATTCCTTTTCCAAAATAATAAAGTGTCCAGTGCTGTTTGCCTGCTTGTCAGCAGGATAAGAATAAACTACACAGCCAAATTTCAAAAATCTTGGTGAAAAGGTGGAACTCGGGCACTGAAGTACTCATTAACTTTTGGTACACCTCCAAATCCTTTATGTGAACATTAGGAAGCAGGACAGTGTCCTTGGATCACTCTCTGTGTGCCGTTGTTGTTACTTTAATTCCTGTGCAGAGGCACTGGTACGACTGATACCATTTGTCTGTTAGCAAGATGATTCAAAAACTATCACTCTGATGAAAATGGTTTAGAGACGTGGAGGATAGGCAAAAAAGGAAACCTGTTACATTTTCGCGTAGATCCAGATCACTTTCTTTAAAACTGTGGAATAATAGTTAGAGAGACACTTACTTTCTGCTTAGTTTCAATCACATATGTTAAATTTGACTCCACTTATAAACACATTACCTAAAAAAACTTCAACCCAAGCTTGGCATCCACATACGAGGAGGTTTAATCCAGCACCAATTTGAATAACTGAACAAATAGCATTACTTGTTAAGCAGTAATTTTAGGTTTCTTTTTAACATCTTAAAACTCATTTTAACATTTAAAACCATTAACAGCATGCACGTATTTCACAGTCAGAAGTCTAAAATACCTTTTTTTTGCATTTTTTTCAGAGACAGCAAAACAATAACAGTCATGAAGCCACATTTAAACAGACAGATGTTTGACACACATTCATCACAAATGTGTGCATGCATGAATGACCACCATCGTGTGCTTTGAAGAAAACTAGAAAACCAAAGAAAGGACATGCACTGCGATAGAGAGAAAACAGAAACAGAAATCCTCTGAGGCACCCATCTGTCATAGAAAAAGAGGAGAGGCAAGCTGAGAGACAGGCAGTGACTGCGAATGGTGGTGGTGGTGGTGGTGGTAGGGCAGGAAGGGGGGTTCACAAACTGAAAAACAGCATGTGAGTGTACAGACGTGGACTGTGAGACAGACAAAAAAAGAGAGACAAGGAGAAATGAAGAGATGGAGAGGAGACAGAGACAGGAAGAGGGAGTGAAAGACAGTCAGCCTGAGAGAGTGACAGAGTGCAGTCCTGAGAGGGAGAGTGTGTGGGTGAATGTGAGAGCAGCGCTAGCTAACT
This sequence comes from Pundamilia nyererei, assembly GCF_000239375.1. Taxonomy (NCBI): domain Eukaryota; kingdom Metazoa; phylum Chordata; class Actinopteri; order Cichliformes; family Cichlidae; genus Pundamilia; species Pundamilia nyererei. Next base: position 482,452 of record NW_005187588.1, read on the forward strand.
CGTCTGTCAATCTAAATCTGTGATTGACACCTCGGGGTCCAACATTCCCCACGTAGCCTGCTGGCTCTTCCTGTCAGGATGTAGGGCATGGGGTCACGCGCACACATGCGACATATAAAGGAAGGATCACATACTTACTGTGAGCTTTGTGATTGGCACACACACACACACACACACATCCGTAACTGAAATGTGATGTAAATGTGCATATGTATGACTGTGACACGCATGCACTTCCAGCATACACACACACACACATACCCTTGCAGGCGGAGGGCTGGCAGAGGTGAGGTCTCCTGCGAGGTTCGGTCTCGCTGACTGGGTCTTAACTCTTGACACATGACCTCTGACCTTTACACCGTCAGCAACGCAGCTTTTCTCCAGATCTCTCTCTTTTCACCAGATTGTCTGTGTGCGTTTAGCCAGGCTCTATTTGTGTTTTTAGATTCAAGATCATTATACAGCCATTATGTTATTTATTATTCAGCTTCCTGCCCTTGTGTTTTCCTTCTGCCTTACTTTCTCTCACATTATCCTTCTCTCTCTCTCTTTCATGCCAGCAAACGACGAATCTATTAACATGCATGAAACTGTACTTTAACTACTTGCACCGTAGTACGAAGAAGATAACAAGGTGTCAAACTGGGTGAAATTGCTGTACATTTGAATATGATTCTGCACGTCCTTCCAAGTACACTCAGGGTGTTTTCTTTTTTGTCCTGTGTTTTTGTCCTTTCTTACAGCGTGAAAGTCAAATGGAAACTTTCTTTTGTGCATGCATACAATTAATTGCATACATAAAAGATATTATCAAAACAAAAGACACATTTATGCATATTTAATGAGATGCACACAGCTATAGATTAAAAAAAACCCAAAATCAAATTGAAAAAAGGTTCAAGGTCAGATTTGAATAAGAACTGAGAACTTAAAACCTAATGGTGGATAAGTTTTACCACAGACTCCGACCTTGCTGAAATTCAGTGACATAACTCTGCTGAAATGACATGACACGTTTTTTTTAAAAATCTGTCTGGCTGCATTGTCGATGGTGTGAAAACGACTGATTCTCCAAGCGTCATTTGGTTCATGGGTAAAAATGAGACGAACCAAGTGTTATACGTTGAATTTTGTGTCTGTATAGCTTTTGTGTCCCTTTAGAAAATGTCACATGTGATTTACATGCACATACACACAAACAATAATAAGAGGACGTGTCCATCTGGCAGTCTGTGTATGTGTGCGTTTAAGTTTGTGTGTATGAGTGTGCACCAGTAGGGGTTTGTGACTAATGGGGTCATTATTGATGCTGAGTCAAGATTACTGCTGATAGCAATGGTTGGATACC
>NW_005187588.1:483870-489482 GCF_000239375.1 Pundamilia nyererei
AGTTCCCTCCCTCTGCCTCTTGCTCACATACGAACACACACAAACTCACACCCACATTTTCATTTTTTCAGGTTCTCGGAGGTGCACTTATGCACATAAACCTTCCACCTCAGCTAATAAACTTACTCACCCAGACATCCCCCTCGCAACCTCTTGAGACCCCCTTTGTTCTTGAACACACACGCATACAAATATTCGCATGCTTACACATTTAGACATGCACATCACGCTCTGCATAACCAGACAGGCAGCAAGTGTTTTGTGCACTAATCAGTCACTTCATTATTTTTCCTAGTTTTCCAAGTGCAATATCCATACTCAGCCCCATTCTGTGCATACTCTAACATACAGTGTAGCCGAAAGAAAACTGTGTTTGTTACCAAACAGCTGCATGTAATGTCCACTCTGTTAAGTGTGCCCCGGCAGATATGCTGTGACAGTTAACCGTGTGCAGGTAATGGGTGTAAGATTTGAGATGAAAAATTTAATCTCAGAGAATTGCAGCGGTGCAGAAAAAAAAACGAAAGAAAGAAAAAATCATTACTATGAAGAATGTGAACAAAATCAAATGAGAGCACTTGTTGTGTAGAGTTCAGCAGTGTGGTTAGAGGATATCTTTAAGTTTTGTGGTTTGGTAACTGTTTGCAATATCATGCATGAAATATGAGATTGTGGATGCCCCCTTTGTATGTATATTCTTAAAGAAAAGGAAGTGAGATGTTGTGAAAAGACTCTGCTAAATGCTTGAGTATTGGTGTCAATCCAAGAGTGATAATCTTGACTCAAACCTCACCCTCAAATATACTGCTCAAAACATTAAGGGAACACTTACATCATACATTGGATTGTGAATGAAATATTCAACCTGAAAATCTTTACCGGCGTGCATTGTGTAACCTTTTGAGAACAAAATGATGTAAGAGTAGTCAGCGGAGTCGAGAGCAGAGTTCAAAATCCCACCAAAAATAAAGTTTCAATTGTACCCTTAATTTTTTTAGGAGCATATAAACATAAATGTTTGAGCACTTATAGGGTTCATTCACCTATTCCTCTATGCCTGAGCACGTTTAACCCAACTCACACTCCAGAAGAAACTAAGAAGTCAGTACTTGCCCAAGGATAATTCAATATGCAGACTAGAGGAGTCGGGGATTGAGCCACCGGCCTTCCAACTGGTAGACAACTCCCTCCATCTCCCAAGCCATGGCCACATGTGTGCCTCTCTCTGTGTGCTACGGCAATTTTCGTTGTTCCTGAAAGCCTCTGTTTCTAAATCAAGACTTTTATGAAGTTCTGCTGCCCTGAGCAGACCATTAACATTTCATATCACCCTGGCTCACTCCCTGTGTTGCTCCCATGGGCATGTGGCAGAAATTCCCTCTTTGTATAATCCCTACAGACTTTAAAAGCAGACCATGGTGACCACACTTTTATTATCGGACCTCAGCTGTGTTTTTTCCAGTTTTTTTTTTTTTAAAGATAACAATCAGTGTTAAGCATTGACCCCAAGCACAATCTTTTTTACACCGACTGCACTCCAGTAAATGCTCATTTTGCCAAACTGATTTGCATAATGCCTATGGAAAAAGAGGTGTGTTTTTTTTTTTTAAATCAGCGTAGAACCGTAGGAAGAATTTTTTTCTCTTAAGTTTCATCACTTTGCCAGACTTTATAGTCTTTTTTCTCTCACTATGTCCTCACTTTCTTAACATTCACCACTCACTTGTCAGTTCTGAAGCACAGCTTGCCTTAAGTATCGGGGTTCAGCATGTAAGCTCATCTCATTATCCCCGTTTGTGTATGTGTTTGTGTGTGTGTGTGTGTGTGTGTGTGTGTGTGCGCGCGCGTGCACTTCATGTATGAGTGTATAACTGACTGTGAGAGTGTGAGTGAGTGATGGGTGTGTAAGCCTCCCTCTCTTGCGCTCTGTTTGAAATAAAGCGACAGATAATCGCAGGGCTCTGGTGAAGCGAGCTCATCTGAGCGCCAATCGATACGGGTGCCATAGCTTCAAAGCAACCCTTCAAAGAGGAGAGAAATAGCCATATGCTCTTCGTGTTGCTGTGTGTGTGTGTGTGTGTGTGTGTGTGTGTGTGTGTGTGTGTGTGTGTGTGTGTGTGTGTGTGTGTGTGTGTGTGTGTGTGTGTCAGAGAGCCAGAGCAAATGTGTGGGGAGAGAGAGAGTGAGATCGGGAGTGAGAGAACAAAAGGAGGAGATGAAATCAGGGAGTCTCCGTGTGTGCAGATGAAGCTGTTTTCATTTGGTAGCAAACATTATCATATCACAGTTGACATGCAAAGTGGTTGTGATGCAACTGATGTCACTATTTAAATTGGACAAAATCATTGTTTCGTTAGCTGGTAATCTCCTGATATTATGGCTCTGTCATCTTTTATTCAGCAAACCGGCAGCAGCTGTGGCCTTTGTTGAGGAAATGGGCTAGGAGGAGAGAGACACACTCTGTCTCTGTCTCACACACACACACACCGAGGCGAAGTTTAAAGACTGGATGCGAAGAAGTGAATAGACTATACACTGTACCGAGAGACAGTGGGAACTGAACGCTTGCAGGAAGGAAGAGTGTGAGGACGAGAGAATGACAGTGAGAAAGGGAGACGGAGGTGTGCAGAGATGTGTTCGTAAGTGAGACTAAAAGAGGGAAAGGGGGGAGAGAGAGATCCCCGAACCACGCTGTGTTTAGCAGTGCCATCTCACCTTCCAGAAAGTGAAAATGAGAATGTATTTTTGACTCGTTGGTGGAAAAAAAAAAAAGTCTAGAAGTTTGTGTTTGGGAGTGAGTGTTACAAAACATGTGTTTTCTGTGCACTCAGACATGTGTAATTCTATTAAGTGTGTGCGTTTGCGTGTGTGTGCAAGTTGAGAAAACAAGAGAATGTATGTGTATACAGCATGTGTGTGTGTCAGCATGTCTAATTAGCTGAGACATGCAGGTGTAAAACAGTAATTAATGGCACAACTGACTGACTTCATTATCTCCACATGAGCTTCTCATCCTGGCTCAACACACACACACACACGCACGCGCGTGCACGCACAAATACAGAAACATTACAACATGCTTCTGAATGTACAGTAGTGTGAGAGAATGTGTGTTTTACTACAAAATAGCAGCGCAGTGTTGACTAGATGAAGTGGACACAATCATTGCACACGTCGCCGTTCGGACACTCAGACACTCATTTAGTTTGCAAATGGACTCATTACTAATGAATCACAAGCAGCTTTAGAGCAGGCTGAGCACACAGTAATGGTTTGGCCATCCTCCAGAATTTAGACACTACAGCGCACACATACACTCAGACACACACAAACACACACGCACGCTTGCATTGACAGAGATTGAGAGTGAGTGTCCAAAAGCGCCAATTACCTTCACATCCAATGTAAGAGAACAAGCTGGAAAGCTAATTATAAGTCCCCCACATGTAGATGGAAACCGTTCAAGCTCTCTCTAACACACACACAGACACACACACTTAGGCCCGTGATATGTGACCAGCAATAGCATTTTCTTGTTTTCGTCTGTGGTTGTTAGCTTGTTATGGGAAATATGTTTGTGACATTGGATCATTAGCATAAGTCATGATACAACCTCTGAGCCCAACTAGCTTTATTGAATCATCAATAAGACTGTATAATTTAGTGATTCCAGTTTTAGCCAGATTGATTTACACTTCAGTACCCTGCCAGGCTTGAATGGGATCAAATGAAATTAGATGCCTCAAAATGCACCATGTTGTCACTCAGTAAGTGGAATAAATATGTTTTTTATTTATCATTCAAGTACTATCAATCTTTTCTCATGGTCGTCTGCCAAGACATAAATATTGCTGATGGTCTCTCTCTCTCTTTGTGTCTCTACCCTCTCTGGTGAGTGAGTGATATGGCAGTGATTGGACAGAGTAATTGGTCCTAATGAACATGTCAACAGACTGTTTCTTTCTCTTTCCATTAAACACAACTGGATTAGATTTACTGTGCTTACTCTAACAGCTTAAAGACTCCATCAGTAGGCCACTTTCTGCACGCACACACACGCACACACACACACACACACACACACACACACACACAGAGAGACACACAGAATGGCTTAGCTCAGTAGATCAATGGCCCCTTGGTCAATGTCTCCTTAGGGAGGGTTATCTATCTGCTCCTCACTAATGAAACACTCTGATCGTGAGTGTGTATGTGTGGGTTTGAATGTCTGCATGCACTCATTGGTAAGATTGATTTTAAATTATATGGATATGGAGTCATGTAGCTTAGTCTTAGGTTAATTACAGAGTGCACCATCATGTATATGTGTGTATGTTGTCAATGTTCTTATGAATATTTAATTTAATTTAAGGAAAACAACATTAGTACGCGTACCAACGTAAAATTGCCTTTGATTTGCTAGGTTTTGAAAACTATAATATGCAAATATAAGAACTATTTCTTACGGTTTACATTCCAGCCACACTTCTTTTTTTGTTATTCACTCAGTGGCCATGTTTTAAATATGTCATGCTGCTACCTGGTTAGACTCCCTTTTGCCTTCAGAACGTCCTTAATTCTCTGTGACAGAGATTCAGCAACGTGCTGGAAACAGTTGGTCCATGCTGACATGATAGCATCACACAGTTGCTGTTGATTTGTTGGCTGCACATCCATGATACAAGTCTCCTGCTGAATTGAGATCTGGTGTCTTTGGAGGCCATTTGAGTATGGTGAACTGTGTCCTATTCAAGAAGTGTACCCCGTTTTGATCGTTACTACCAGTAGGATAATGCACATAGTCATACATGGTCAGCAACAATGGCTGTTCATTTGGTACTAAAAGGCACAACGTGTGCAAAGAAAATATCCCTGACACGGTTACACCACTGCCATAACCCTGAATCTTTGGTACAGGGCTGGATGAATGCATGCTTTCATGTTGTTGATGCTATTTTTTGACCCTCACATCTGAATTTTGCTACAGAAATCAGTCCAGGTAACATTTTTCCAGGTTTCTACTGCCCAATTTTGGTGAATTCATGTGAATTGTAGGCTCAACTTCTTACTCTTAGCTGACAGACCCCCAGTGTGGTCTTCTGATGCTTAGGTTATCTGCTTCAACGTTTGATGCAGAGATGATCTTCTGCATACTTTTGTTGTGGTTATTTGAATTAAAATGGCAAAATCGCTAGCCCGACGTCCCGGAGCTAGCGATTTTGCGAGCCCTGTATCTGATTGAGGAATCACTCATCTTTGGAAAAGAGAGTTTATTACAGAGAAATGGCTCTTTCCAAAATAAAAGCTATACTATACGCTTCTTCTGGGCTATATTCTCAGTAGCATATTGTAGCGGGTCAGGGCTGTTCGGGGTTCTGTTTGTACAGCTATGTTTTGTTTATGTTGCCATAGTGACAGCCGGGTGACGCCCTCTCGCTGTGACGGTGTGTCCTTCCGGGGTCAGAGGGCGCCCTGTGTGTTGTTGTTGTTGTTGTTGCTGTGCGGTTGCCGCGCTGAGCAGTTAGCTAGCGGCAGTGTTCTTCTGCAGATGTCAATAAACGGCTGTGCTCCCTGGCTAGCTCACGGGAAGCAAGACCAAACGACACCTCCGT
>NW_005187588.1:490364-492766 GCF_000239375.1 Pundamilia nyererei
ATATACTCTTTTGTACAGTTGGGCTAACGATTCATTACACAACTTCTCTTCATATTAAGTGAGTAAAATGAAACCTGGGTTCTATTTTAGTAATCTATTTTAATGTTGCGAACTCAGCTAGAAGGCACAGACATGATTTTTAAAGTTTGGTCAACCTTTATAATGTCTATGTCAGCATTTCTTACTTTAGCATCTGCTTGTTACAGTTTTTTAATTAGGAAGCAGTTTTCTTGGTCAGTCTTTGTTTATTTTGTTTTTTTTTTTCTTCTTTTTTTTTAGGCATGTCAGTGTGTTTTAGCAGTGTGAATGTGTGTGCTATCTCTCTCCAAAGCTTCATGAATTGCAGCCAGGAGAATGTGACAGTGTGAAGTAGAGAAAGTCAGTAGTTGGCAACGGATAAGAGAGAAGAACAATACCTAGCAAAGTAGTATTTTCTGCTTTAAACTCAGGTTTGAAGAATACATACTGTACTGAGATTTTTTTTTATTTATAATGCCTTACAATTTTTTTCTTTGTTTAAATTCTGTTTACATTTGAGCAGCCCCATCAAAACTAAACTTAAGAGCAGCTTCTTTTATTTTCTATTTTTTGAAGAAAACAACTGTCAAGTGACATTCGGAGCAGGAGAAATGGTTTCACTTTGTTTCCTCTTGTAAATCTTCTCCATATTCTTAGTCAAACCTGTCAAAGCACACCTGCTCGACATTTAAAACTTTAAATAAAATCACAGTCATTTTATCGTTTTTTTAATTTCATGTAATCTATCAGTGTAAAACACTGATTAAGTGATGTCATTAAAAATACTCAAAACTGAACTCAAGAGGTAATTGTGCTTTTGATAACTACGTCCAAATCAATTTTACTGGACTTCTTGAAAATTTTTGAAATGACTCTTTACATCCTCACAAAGAATTATTTTTCAAAATGCATGCAGGCCAGTCAACTATAAATGCTCAGTACTGTATGTGTTGCCGAAGGCAAGGGAATGAAATTGCAGAGAAATGCACAACAGCACTGCTTGTGAAATTAAATCACTCCTTCAAAAAATGTCTGTAGTTTTATCTCAGATGTTTTCCTGTAAAGTGGAAAGTTGTTGCACCCTATGGTAATCTAATTTCAGTCTCTCTTTTTTTTCCCCTCTCGTCTCCCCTCTTGTCCCTCCCTCTCTCCTTCTGCCTCTCCCCTGTTTCGCTCCTTTTCTTTGCAGTTTGAAGTGCTGAAGTGCTTCTTAAGGTAAGAGTGTCTCATTTCATGTTTTCCTTTTCTTGTTCAGTACTTTTCTTCGTCTGATTTTCTACCCATAAAACACAGCATGCCATCAGCACTTGGCACAGTGTGTGTTTCACGGAACAGTCTGCGTCCTCAAAATTTATTTGGCTCAGTATTCTGCTCACTGAAACACAATGAAATTGTGTTAAGATAACAAAGAGACACTCTGGGTAGCACTCCCACTGCACTCAGCTGGTATAGCCATGGTCTGAAATGTACAGAGCAGAATCAGCAGCCAGTATTACACTTTCCATTGGGATTTTATAGCACGTGTGATATATTTTCATCCTTGTATTAGGCAATAAATATTTTTAAATCAACATATAATGAGAAGCTGTTTGGCAATTCCGTACACAAACTATAATAAAACACAGTAAGTCCTCTTCTGTGGCATCTTACGACTGAATCTGAACCCGTCTGCAAATCAACAAGAGCAAAAAAAATAAAAATACCTTACAGTTTTTAAAAAGCAATGCCAATATTGTTGTTTATTTGTAGACTACAGGTTTCAGCTTTAGTAAATCTCAAACTTATTACTTTCAGGCTGCAATGTTCTGTAATAATATCAGCAGACTCACAATACTTTCAAAAGAAAATTAAATGTTCTTCAATGCCATACAGCTGGGTTTGACCTTGTGTTTGGGCATAAAAGATGTCTCTGTAATATCTGCAATGTCACTGTTATGTGGAGTTCTGGTAAGAGGACACCAAGCACAGGCACTCAGGCAGCATGAATAGGAAAAGTAACTTTAATAAACTAACTAGCAAAAGCAACAAAAGCTGTAAAGTCCAGACAACGCTGATAAAAAAGGCAAATGGCAAAGTAATCAGAAGACTAGAGATGCAACGCTCAACTGGGATGCAACTGGAATCAGACAGTTTCCAGTGTTCTTGGCCTGGAAGGTCACATTACATTACCTTTTCATGTATGCACAACACGGGAACAGCAGCGCCACAGCTACATGCTAACATGTTGTTAGAGTAGAAGCCCCTCACTTTGAGTGGAGACCAGTGTTGGTCAAGTTACTTGAAAAAAGTAATCAGTAACTAACTACTGATTACTTCCCCAAAAAAGTAATCACGTTACTTTACTGATTACTTATTTTCAAAAGTAATTAATTACTTAGTTACTT
>NW_005187588.1:493266-494646 GCF_000239375.1 Pundamilia nyererei
ATGGACGCTAATGTTTTTGTCACTTTTTATGGAATCAAACTCAAAGTAAGGTCAGTACTTCCACGCTTTAAACGCTGCACGCTCATACTCTCTCCCACAATCAATATGTGATCCATTCTGCAGACAGCTGTTGTCACTAACGGCGCACTCGCTTACGTCACTGTCGTGAGACATTCTCGCAAAAAATCACGGTTTGAGTAACGCAGTAACGCAGCGTTCCTACGGGAAAGTAACGGTAATCTAATTACCGTTTTTGCAATAGTAATCCCTTACTTTACTCGTTACTTGAAAAAAGTAATCAGATTACAGTAACGCGTTACGCGTTACTGCCCATCTCTGGTGGAGACAGTATGGAATGTTTGCCAAATAAACCATTGGGGGACTACCATGAAAATGTTTGTAATAACCAACTTAATAAGACACTGAAATGACTATCATCCAGCTGAATATGTATATTTTAAAGATGCTAACAAAGTTGCTAAAGCTAAAGCTACCCAGAGCTCAGCCAGCAGCCTCAGTCTGAACAGTGAAAGGATGAAAGCAGAGATGATGGAACAGGTGAAAAAGACAAAATGGTTAATATTCTGTTATCTTTTGAACTTATAACCATACTCATAACTCTAACTCATAACCATACCGAAAAATGATGCAAGTAAATGATGCTCCTGTTTGGTAGGATAAAATACAGGTAAAGATGATTGTACAACAACTCAAATATTTCTACCCCTGTTCTAAGAGCAGAAAACTTATTTTTCAGCTGTTTAAGTGAGAGAAGATCTAATGACTCACTAAAGTTCAGGGTAAAAGTTTAGTTATATCTCCTTTTTTCACTCTGTTGAACAACATGGTAAAAATAGGTAATAATAGGTTAACTAAAATAAAGTCACGATGCATCAGTGCAGAGTTCTGTACAGAGTGCACGTGTACATTCATATTCAGCTAAAGTAAGCAGCGTGTGTTGGGTAAACTACAGTTCACAGGTATTCTTTCTCTGTCATAAACCAGAAATAATTTTTGGAAAGTTATTCATAGTTACAGAAAATGGACAAAGCAGCGTTTTACCAAAAAAAAAACATTATTTGAAAGATGTTGAAAGAATTTTTAGATTTAACAGTGAAAAGGTTGTTAAAGGCTTAATCTTTGATTTTGAATGCTTAACACTGGAACGTGTCAGTAACAGTGGAATAAAATACTAATAATCATGGCAGGCTATGTCACATCTACTTCAGAAGGACAAGCTGAGAGGGATGCCGGTCCAACAAAGAATTTAAGAAGGTTTTTTACCAAAGGTGCAATGTTAACCTTTGGTACAAACCTCAATTATTTGTGTGTGTGTGTGTGTGTGTGTGTGTGTGTGTGTGTGTGTGTGTGTGTGTGTGT